>NC_056731.1:248480780-248580780 GCF_019279795.1 Protopterus annectens
TTCTGGGTATGTAATGAGTTGCCAGACGTTAGATTCCCTGAAGACTGTTCTGTCAGAAATACTGAGTATATATGGGCAAATTGGTATAACTAACAATATTATTTATTTATTTTGAGCTATGATACAGAATTGGAATTGCCTAGACACAGTAAGACCTTGCTGAGTCTGTTTATGGTGTCTGCCAAAAAAGCAATTGCTAGAAAATGGAAATCAAAGTCTAAACCAACTTTACTAGAAGTAGTGAATATAGTAATACAGATAAAACAACTGGAATTGGGATCTTTAGAAAAGAGTAGGAGCAAATTACATAGGCACAAATGGGAATTGTGGGAACAATACATGCAGATGAGGAACAAGGTTTAAAAGAAGGCAGGATTTGAATGAACTATGTAATGTTTGACTGACAATGACTGGATAAATTATAAGTGATATATGATGCTTGCAACTACAATTTTGTCAGCATGGTTTGTGATGTATAGTGTTTACGACTGAAATTATATCAGTATGGTTTGTTTTCATTTATATAGATGTAAGATTGACAGTGTCATACGTAATAATTTAATAATGATGTTTCTTATTTAAAAAAAATTAATAGGTAGTGATGGTTTTGGAGTGCAAAGGTTAATGCCTACCCATCTGTCAAAAAATAATGGTATTATATGCTCAGTTTATTGATATTAAGTAGATCAATTTTGGAGGTGTTTTTAATTTCCATTTGTTGCTCTGTGTCTTAATAATGAATTTTACAGTGATTTAAGTTTCAGACTGTTCTTATTCTATGCTTTGCACATTTGCATTTGTATCTGATGAAAAAATAGTAATGTTTGTTTTACAGTCGTGCTAAGGCGGTTCGAGTAATTGGATTGATGGCTTGTCATACAGAAGATCTCAGGGAAGATGTGCCAGTCACCGAGGTAACAATTTTCTTAAATGACAAGGCTAGCAAGGAAATGGCTCTAAAGAAGTTGTGTACATTTTTACATCTGTATTGTGCATTCGAACTTCTGATACTTTATTCAGACCAAAATTTATTTGAGTATTTCATATTTTTTATTTGAGTTTTGATGTGAATTATTTTAATTTGCCCAAGCACCACTATTTATTTCCAGAGTGTATCCTTATGGGGTTCAGGTGAAATTTCAAAGAAGCATTTGGAGACTGACAGTGCAAGAAGAATAAATATATTTGAAGTCTGCGATACAGTTCCTCATAGTATTACCCTTGCTCTGAAGTAAAATTATCTTGGAGTTATAGTAACAGTGGTGTGTGGTATACAGAGAAGTCCAGACCCTCTGCAGAAATGCTTTTATTGCCTTACAGCAAGTTCTGACACTGGCTTTTTTTAGCTGGCATTTGCACTTTTATTTTTTTTTTGCATAGTTGAGACTTGCAGTTACAGTTGTCACTTCTAAAAAGAAGGTATTTTCTTACACTTCCATGTGAAGGCATGCAATAATGTCTTCTCTTGTATACCAAGAGTATATTTACCATTGGTATTGGTAATGATGAATGATTTCATTTTTAATGTTCAGTTGTGTATATCACTGGTGGTCATTACTCAAGTATGAGCACCCTTGTTAAAAGAGCAGTAGCCTTCACTGATTTCAGCTCGCTGTTCTTATACACAAAATTTAGAATTAGAAATGTTTGACATTCATTGTCTTCGTTGGGGAGTATTCCATTTATACTTAACACAGTTCCCTTTGCATATACTGTTACACATTTAAGTGTTATGGGATGCTATTGCATCAAGAAATGGTAACAGCTGGCAAGCATCTTCAAGGGGCATTTCTCAGCATCTTTTTAAACAAAAAGCATAGATTAGTGGTTCAACACATTGTAGTTGTACTGTCACATTCTAAGTATAAATATGATTTTTTTATTTTTTTTTAGCCAAATTCCTGTCATCTGTTAATGCCTTCATCAGATGTTGTCACTTTTCATTCATTCCTCAACAAGGGGGTTCAGGTCTGACCCTCGGATCGTACTTGGATGCTTTTTACAGCTCGAGCATACTGGAAACTCTCAAGCTGCTCCCTTACCCATAATGCTGTAGTTAGTTTCTATAATATATTTCTCCCTTATCCTACCTGCACTTACTGGTGTAATTTAGCTTACCATTGTTGTTACTCTTTTTTTTCCTCAGCCCTTATACCCTTGTGGTAACATCTTTAACTACTGTTGTTCATAATTTTTCACTTTCTCTTTTTTTTTTTTTTCCTTTCCTTTAAAAGAAAAAAATATGTATCTGATATTGTTAATCCTTGTTCATTCCTTACTTATGGGTATCGGTTCCGAGCCGGCCATTTTCCAATTTCGCATCAGCTTCAAACTCTCGAGCTAAACTCTTACCCACAATCCCCCTCTCCCTGTTACCTCAGATTTCGTTTGCCACTGTGCCATCCGGTCGTGTCAAGCTACTTCTCTTGAGCGAAGTACAGTCAGTTGTTGTTTAATTGCTTTACAAATTACTTTTCTGTCAGAAGAGTTGATATTTTATTGTCTCTTAACCTATCGCATCTAGCGTTCATAAATTCCTCAGGTTTTTCTGTCTTTTACTTACTACTTTTACCACGAGGTATTTTCTCTTTACCATCATTGGTAATCTTTTTCCCTTTTTCTTTTTCATACCTTCGGGTACTCTCTTGTACCATTGTTGGTACTTTTCTATTAATTAATATGGCAGATAAAAAGGTAGTCCGGGGTTTAAGCTGTGTTCTGATTGTGGACACAAACTGCCTACTTCTGATGCACAATCTTTGTGTGTGTACTGTTTGGGAGCTTCCCATTTATCTGTTGAACCACCCTGTACTATTTGTGAGAACTTTTCTAATAGAACTTTGTTAAAAAGGAAAAACACGCTCATACTGAAGGGACTTCTAAAATCTCCCTTTTCAGAGGCTATTTCTGGGTCGGAGGTCTCAACCCTTCCTAAAGCCCATAAGAAAATGGATGTTTCTACTAAGGCTAAATCTTTGCCTTCGTCCCTGGCTGGGGACCCTCACCAACCAAAACCTAAAAAGGCTAAATTTTCTGCTCCGGAGCTCTTTCAGTCAGCCCCAGTGCTTTCAGAGCCTAGACCTTCGGCACCAAGGCCTTCGGCTCCATTAGTGATTTTGGCTCCATCCTCTCCTGCAGCTTTCTATATATCGGCACTGATGGGCTCCTTGGTTCAGACCATTACCACTGTATCAGCACCGACCGTTTAGTCGGCGCAGTCCTTGACCGCGTCGGCTCCGAGATCTTCCTCGGAACTGAGGCCTTTATTGTTGGCTCCAGTTTTGTCAGTTCCAGTATTGGCACTGACTTCTCCCACTACTTCTGCACTGACAACCACTTCGGCACCGATCCCTGTGTCGGTGCAGACATTGACCTCGGCACCAATGACTTCTTCGGTGCAGACAACAGTAGTCCAGTCTGTCTCTGCACCATTGTCCTCGGTGCAGTCAGATGAGATGGGCACCGAGTCTGCCTTTTTTGTGGACAGGCCTGTTTCTCCCTCAGTCTTTGTGAGGTCCATTAGAAGCCTTTCCGAACATGATGTGTTGCGTCTTATGGACCAGGCATTCTTGGCCAGAGGTATTCCACCCCTCAGGAACTATCCTTCCTTGGAAGGTGATCACCCATCTCCAAAGACACCTTCTTATTCTCCTCCTTCATTGCTTTTGAAGTCCATGGATATAGCACAGTCTTCCCCTTCTGCGGTTCCCTTTATGGATCTCACCAAGGAACCGCAGTTGCCTTCATGGCAGGAAAATTTTGCTATGACCCAGGATGTCAGCTGTGACACGCATAGCTTGCTGCTCCACAGGGCAGGCTGAGCCACTTAGGGGAGGAGTGCCCCCTGTCCTAGGCATACACTCCTCTTCGGGTGGACCAGCCTTCCAACTGATGGAGAAGGCTTTTGCTGCTGCTGGCGATACCGGACTGTCTATACCTCCACCCTCCTCTGGTACACTGGTTTCACAAGTCGCATCCAGCAGACACCGGGTGCAAGGGCCGCAGGACATATTCCCTCAGGAATCCCCCTTTCTGTTGTCTTCCCCAGTTTCTCCTGCTGGGGAGGTCCACCGGAAAAGTTTGTGTAAGAGGAAGCACATGGACTCCACAGAGGAGTCCCTCACCGAGGACACAGATTTCGGTGAGGGGGAAGAATCCCCTTGGTCACCCTCTGAGGTACCCTTTGAGGATATCCACGAAATCCTGAGGTGACTGGCAGTCCTCTAATCTGACCCCTGAGGAATCTGTGTTCCTGCAGCCCTTTTGTGCCCGCCCCCCTATCTCCTGGGTTACTCCACCTGCTGATGAACTTGTCAGACCCTTTCTGCCATAGGGGTCCATTATTCTTCCCCTCAACGTGCTTTCTCCTGAAACCAAAAGAGTGGGAAGATACTCTCGGGGTCCTTTCCGTGACACACAGACCGAGTACTCCCCCAGAGGCAGAATGGGAAACTTGCGCTTCTTTCGGGGCAGAGGGGGACAGCGTAACCAAGGTTCCAGGGATTCTTTCCCTGGTCAATCCTACCAGTGCTCCTGAAGAGCGGCCCAACTCCTTTCCTCTGGAGGTAGTTGGGGGATGTTTCTCCTTGTACCCTTCTGCCTGGATAACCATCACCACCGATTCTTGGGTACAAAGGATCATAACCAGAGGTTATCATATCCCCTTCGATCTTTGTCCCATCAAAAAATCTTCCCGATGTTCCACCCAATCAAAGGGAGGAAGCAGCACTAGAGATAGAAAAGCTGCTAAGAAAAAGAGTCATCCAAATAGTCCCTCCAGACCAGATAGGATCCAGATTCTACTCAAGACTATTTTTGGTGCCAAAGAAAACCGGGGACTGGAGACCAGTTTTAGATCTCAGTGTATTGAACAAGTTTGTGAGAGTACAAAAGTTCCGGATGGTCACAATACAATCTATCCTCCTGCTTTTGGAAAAAGACGATTGGATGTACTCTATAGATCTTCAAAATGCGTACCACCACATAAAGGTGAACAGGCCATTAAGAAGATTTCTGCGCTTCTGTGCTGGAGCCAGTCACTACCAGTTCAGAGTACTGCCCTTCGGACTCTCTACAGCCCCCAGAGTTTTCACAAAGTGCATGGCAGTTGTCACAGCTCACTTGCGACTTCAAGGATTCCAGGTGTTTCCATACCTAGACGACTGGCTCATTTCCGCCCCCACCAGACATCTACTGGAAAAAGCCCTGGCATACTCTCTCCTCACTGCTCAAAGGCTAGGCATAACCATAAACTGGCAGAAATCCAATCTCACCCCATCTCAGTCGCCAGAATTCATAGGGGTTATCTTGGACACAAAAAACTGCAGAGCTGCTATTCCAGAGCACAAAATTTTAAGGATAAAGCAACAACTAATTCCAATCCTTTCAAAGGAAAAATCCACAGCTCACTCGGTTCTACAGCTATTGGGTTCCATGGCTGCCTCCATCACCATTGTTCCCCTGGCCAGGTTTCACATGAGGCTTCTACAGTGGCTACTGCTCACCCAATGGTATCCTTTTCAGCATCCTCTTTCAGCCATGATTCGAGTAACCCACAGGTGCAAACAGGATTTCAATTGGTGGATGACTCACAATCTTTCACAATGGTCTCACCCCTTCTCCCCCCAGCAACCCAAGGCCAATGGGGTGGGGAGGCTATGTCAGGGACAGACAGTCCAAGGCACTTGGTCCCAACTGGAGGCCCATCTGCATATAAATGTTCTAGAGATGAGGGCGGTGCTTCTGGCGTTGCAAACATTCCATCCCCTGCTGCCATCTTCGACAATTGCGATTCAATCAGACAACATGGCGGTGGTCTGGTACATCAACAAGCAAGGTGAAACCAAATCTTACCCCCTTTGTCAAGAGGCCATTAGGATATGGCAGTGGGCGATGGCTACCAACCGTTTTCTTCTAGCAACGCACATTCCCGGGCGTTCCAACATGATAGCAGACAGACTCAGCAGGTGCATTCTTCAACCTCACGAGTGGTCCCTGAATCCCTTGATAGCGACGGAGATCTTCCACTGTTGGGGCCATCCTTGCTGCGACCTCTTTGCATCACCGACCAACTACAAATGCAGCAGCTACTTCGCTCTGATTCCCCCTCTGGGACTGTCACCTAGGGATGCTCTAGTCTATGATTGGCCCTCGGGTCTTCTCTACGCATTTCCACCCTTTCCCCTCATTCCCCAATTTATGAATTAAGCCCGGCGGTTGAAGAGCAAGGTGATCCTCATAGCACCATATTGGCCCCGACAGATTTGGTTCCCCTTCCTTTGGCCTCACCTACTAGATCGACCATGGATTCTCCATCCAATCCCGGAGTTGATCTCACACCCACAGAACCTGATTCATCCCAACCTGAACAGCCTGAAGCTAACGGCTTGGCTACTCCAATTCCCTTGATTGCCAGGCAGAATGATCTTTCTTTACCAGTACGTGATATTCTCATTGCTTCTCATAAGTCTTCCACTAGAATTACTTATCTGAGCAAGTGGAAAAGATTTACCTGTTGGCTGAAAGATAAACAAGTAGACCCCTTTTCAGCACCAGTGTCGATAATACTAGACTATCTGGCTGACCTTTTTCAATCGGGTCTGTCAGCCTCTACCATTAGAGTTCATTTGGCTGCAATTTCTAATTTTCATGAGGGTGTCCAAGATTCCTCTCTTATGTCGCATAAATTGTGCAATACCTTCATAAAAGGTGTGAATCATCTGAAGCCACCTTTTAGAGAACCTATTCAACCATGGGATTTATCATTACTTCTACAAGCACTGACAATGGCACCTTTCGAACCAGCCTCTTCTTGTGATCTCAAGCATTTGTCATGGAAAACCTTGTTTTTGGTCGCTATTACTTCTGCCAGACGTATTTCTGAACTTCAAGCTTTATGTATCAAGAGTCCATACTTGATTTTTCATAGAGATATAGTGTCTCTGAGAACTAATCCATCATTTCCGCCTAAAGTGATCTCTGAAATGTCCATTAATCAAGCCATTGAATTGCCAGTTTTCTTTCCCAATCATTCAAACAGAGGAGAGTATTGCCTACATACCCTAGATGTACACAGGCAAATCCATTTTTACTTAAACAGGACTAAACCCTTTCGTAAATCTGACCAGTTATTTTTGGCTTTTTCTGGACCTAGATTAGGATCTGCTGTTGCTAAGGTCACATTAGCTAGATGGTTGAAGGACTGTGTGACCTTTATTTACACACAACGTAATATCTCGTTGCCTACTACCGTGAAAGCTCATTCAACAAGGTCGATGGCAACTTTTGCTGCCTTCCATGCCAGAGCTTCTTTACATGACATCTGTGCAGCTGCAGCTTGGGCTACGCCTCATACCTTCGTCAATCATTACAAATTGGATTTGGCCTCCAGGGGAAGAGCATCTTTCAGTTCTATGGTGCTCAGGAATGTCCTTCCATGAGAGCCTCCCAGGAATAGAGGTAGCCAGGTACTTTGTCCCATATGTAAAGAATGAACGAGGATTAACAATATCAGATAAAGAAGTTATGTCTTACCATAATGTTCCATCTGTATTGTTGATCCTTGTTCAGTCATTACGACCCACCCTCCTTCCCCTTCCTGTGGTTTCTAGTGGATCTCACCATCCAGTTCTCTTAGGTTATTTGACCAGAGGTAGCCTCTACCTTCTTTCACTTGCAAACTCAATCTGAAGTAACAGGGAGAGGGGGATTGTGGGTAAGAGTTTAGCTCGAGAGTTTGAAGCTGACGCGAGCTTGGAAAATGGCCGGCTCGGTTCCGTGCTCAGAACTGATACCCATACGTAATGACTGAATGAGGATCAACAATACAGATGGAACGTTATGGTAAGACACAACTTCTTTTTTTCTTCTATTATTTGGTCTGTATTTTTTCACTAGTATCGTTGAAAAACTTCTGGATTTAAAAAATGTAAAAATTGTGAGCATAAAATCTCTCTTTCAGATGCACACAATTCTTGTGTGTACTGTTTAGGCCCAGCTCATTTGAGAGAGTCTTGCGACATTTGTAAGGTCTTTAATCCACGGGCCGTAGTGGACTGCAAAAATGAGCTTACTTTGAAAGGTTTATTACCGACTTCTTTATCTGAGTCTTTATTTGCAGCTCAAACCTGGAGATTAGAGAAAAAGGAGTCCAGAAAGTGTCTGTCGGACCCTTCCAAATCCTTCACTCCTAGCTCTGATCCTACTGTTGAACCCCCTCTAAAGGTGTCTAAGTGGTCAGATCTGAGTTTGTCAGATCCAATGACTAAACATTCGGATCCCACAGCTCTGTATAACCATTCTAAATCATCAGACCTGATGCACTAGTAGCCAGAGAAGCTCCCTAAGACCTGATATGCATCATCTCCAGGTCCTGTTCCTTCTCATCTTCCATTTTCCCTCCTACAGAGGCTCCATCATCCCATGACCCCTTCAGTGGCCTCTTTCTGTTCTTTCAGGAGTTTGACAGAAGCAGATGTCGATAGAATGATGAGGAAATTTCTCTTGGCACAAATACAGATGAGGGTACTCCTGACCGAGACCTTTACTAGTACTACTACACCTGTTTTGGCTCCTTCTCTGATCTGACCTTCAGCTTCAGAACTCTTGGATCTGAGACTTCTTTAATCATCCGTGTGGGATCCAGTGATTGTTGTATCTTCTCCTATACCTTGTTTGAGTGGACCTAAGCATGTTGGAGCCTGATGACTAATGGAGACATAGCGCATTTGCCAGATCCAAGGTGTTGGAGTCAACTCTGAAGTTGTCAGAGCTGTCTCTGCCCCTCAGAGCCACAGCTTTGGACAGCTTGGCTCTGACCTCTGCCTTGGGTGGACTGCATTTGGGTCAGAGGGAGAAGACGGTTCAGAACCATGTCTTCTCGGCACCATTGTCCTCCTTCTCCCCAGAGTATTCTGCCTTTGAGGTAGTGGAGAGAGTGTTCTGTACTTCTAGAGAAAGGACAATTCCCCCCTTGGATCCTTCTTCCCAGTCTCATATGTCTTTGTGCCTGGAGCATCAATACTCTACTCCACGGGGACAGCCAGTCCAAAGTCTCCAGATTACCCAGGAGGGTATACTTATATTTTCTGATACTTCTCCAGATCATCATGCTGAAGAAGTCCCTAAGAAGAGACACTTAGACTCTTCACAAGAGTTGGTCGTGGAAGATACCGATTTTGATGAGAGAGAAGGGTCCCCAACATCACAACCTGGAGAAATTGTGGAGATCCTGAAGCAAAGAGGTGGTTGGTCTACCCATAACCCTTCCCAAGAGGAATCTGTATTCTTGGAAGCCTTTGGATTTAGCCCATCTACCTTCTGAGTGACTCTGCCCTCTGATGAGCTTATTGATTTGACCTGTCGGTGGGCGTGGAAGGAACCCGACTCTGAGCCGATCCCCAAGAGACCACTGAAAGGAAGAGAATTTTGGAGCAAATAAGTACCAGTAGATGCCATCATCATAGAGGCAGCCACAAAGAAGGAACTCACAGAACAGAATTCATCTGTCCATCCCCCTAACGGGGAGTCTAGGGCATTGGACAAATTTGGGAACCATGTATATGCTTCAGTGAGTTTTGCACTTAGGTCGCTGAATTATTTGGCACACTTCACCGGAATATAGAGGGATTTGATTAAAAAACTCTCCAAATCTCTTTCTCTGGGACCATTACTTCTGAGGCAGAGAGTTGGCTACTGTACCATCGATTTCAAATGTGCCCATGAGTCTCATCTCACATGCAGCTGATGGTACCTCAAGGGTGGCAGGTTCAGGGGGTCTATATTAGAACACCAAACGTTCAAAATTTCGAGGGTTCTAATATCGACCCGTTTTCAGTGAACGCTAAAAATGTCGAAGAAACAGAAAACCAATTTTTTTCCTAGGGAAAAAAATTGGTTGTCCGTTTCTGTTGCTTCAGTATTTTTAGCTCTGTGGTGGAAAGTTACGGGTCAGGTTCAGGTAAGTGTGCAATTGTGTGGACGTGAGGGTTAGGGTGGGTTAGGTGAGTTAGGGTTAGGGCGTGGGTCAGGTAAGTGTGCGATTGTGTGGACATGAGGGTTAGGACGGGGTAGGTGAGTTAGGGTTAGAGTGTGGGTGAGGTGACTGTGCGATAGTGACGGACCTAAGGGTTAGCGTTTGGGTTAAGGTAATTGGATAGTTAGTGGTATATGTATAGTTTAGTGTATGGTTAGGTGTAAGAGTTTAGATGTATGTGTGTGGATTGCTGTTTGTTTGGTAGGCTTGTGTTGTGTGTATGTGTTTTGGAACAGCAAATTTTTTCCCTAGGAAAAAATTCTCTGTTCTGTATGTTCGATGTTTTAAATTTTTGATTCATAGGGTTCGATATTTGAACACTCAAAATTTTGAATGTTCTGTGTTCTAATATAGACCCGGTTCAGGCATTTCCATTAGGAAACATGCTTGGATGTGCCTGTGTGATTTTGTGAAGCCCTTCAAGACCTCCTTTGTCAGTGCTCCGTTTGATGGAAGTTCTTTGATCTGATGTAAATTTTCATTTGTTCCTCAACGTATGGGTTCATATCCAACTCAGCTGTTACTCCAGCTCATGGAGACCAACAAACTCTCAAGCTCCTGTCCTCCCCACAATGCTCCATTCCTAACTTCCCTCATGTCAATGTTCTGGTAATGAGAGCAGTGCTTTTGGCATTGCAGGCATTCCCAAGACTCTTTCCCTGTCTGAATGATTGTGATCCAGACAGAAAACATTTCAGTAGTTTGATACATAAACAAACAAGGTGGAACCAGATCTTTACCCTCTGTGTCGAGAAGCTCTAAGGGTGTGACACTGGCTGATTTCTTATAACAGCTTTTTAATTGCAACGCATATTCTGGAGAAGTCCAATGTGATAGCAAACAAACGAAAGAGGTTCGTCTTACTGCCTCATGAATGGTCTCTCAGCAACAAAGTAACGAACATGAATTTCAGTCAGTGGGGCCAGCCTTGCTGCAATCTCTTTGCATCTCCCCTAAACAACAAGTACAGCAGCTTCTTTGCCCTAATCTTCTGTCCAGGGGAGTCACTGAGGGGTGCTGTACTCCACGATTGCCCCCCCCCCCCGGTCTTCTATACACTTATCCACCAACTCCTTTAGTTTCCAAATTCCTCCAGAAAGCAGCCTGGTTGAAGAGCAAAGTCATCCTCATCACACCTTACTGGCCTCGACAAATTTGGTTCCCCTTCGTTTGGCCTCATCTTCTGTACCCACCTTGGATTCTGGATCTGACTCCAGACCTTCTGTCTCACCCGACAGGCATGATTCACCCAGACATCTCAAACCTTAAACTGACTGAATGGTCTTTCCATTTCCATTGATAACCTGACAAACTATGTTCTCTTTGGCTGTCCGTTCCATTCTGTTATCTTCCCATAAACCCTCTACAAGGAAACTCTACAGAAGTAAATGAAGAAGATTAATTTGTTGGGCAGAGCAGAATCAGGTAGATTCCTTCTCAGCCCTGATACATTCTGTTCTTGACTTTTTAGCAAGTTTATTCAGTGAGGATGCTAGTTCATCGACTATCAAAGTCCAACTCACAGCCATTTTGAATTTCCATGTGGGATTTCAGAATTCTTCTCTGGCCTCCTCTAAACTGTACAAAGCATTTTTGAGAGGGGCTCTTCTGCTTAGACCTTACAAAGATTCTTTGTCACCATGGGATTCAAATTTGATACTGCAAGCCTTGACACAGTCTCCCTTTGAACCTGCAGCTAATTGTGATCTAAATTTCTTATCCTAGAAGACAATCTTTTTAGTTGCAATTACTTCTGCTAGAAGAATTTCAGAACTTCAAACATTATCTTCTAAGCCATCATATTTGATTTTCCACAGAGACAGGGTTACCTTATGTAACAAGGCTTGCGTCCTACCTAAGATGGTGTCAGAATCCAGTATTAACCAAGCCGTTAACCTGTCAGTATTCTTCCCAAACCTTGCGAATAAAGGAGCATATACACTGCACTTACTGGATGTTCATAGGCAATTGCATTCATATCTGCACAGAACAAAACAAATTAGAAAGACAGACCAGCTTTTTATTTCCTTTGCACATACAAGATCAGCAAATCAGTTACAAAGGTAACTATAGCCAGATGGTTGACAGATTGCATCTCATCTGTCTATACTAAATTGAATCTCCCCTTACCAAAACCATTAAAGGCTCATTCAGCTAGATCTATGGCTGCTTCCACTGTTTTGCAGTCTAGAGCATCTGTGGATGATATTTGTGCGGCTGCTAATTGTTCAAATTGTTATACCTTTATCATTCATTACAAAGTGGATCTGGTCTTGAGGGAAAGAGCAGCCTTTGGCTCAGCCATACTCCAGAATATCCTTCCATACAGTCCACCCAGGAATTTAGGTAGAAGGGGACTCTGTCACTTATGTTGAGAAACCAATGAAAATTGACAACATTCGATAAAGAAGTTATGTACTTGCCATAACATTCCATCTGTGCAGTCCATTTTCTTTCTTCCTCAACTCCCCATGCTCCATCGCCCTCCATTTCTCTCAAACAATTTCTGGAGGAATGAGATCTTCAAGGACACCAAGGACACCATATGTCCTTTGT
The DNA here is from genome assembly GCF_019279795.1 of Protopterus annectens. NCBI lineage: Eukaryota > Metazoa > Chordata > Ceratodontiformes > Protopteridae > Protopterus > Protopterus annectens. Next base: position 248,493,370 of record NC_056731.1, read on the forward strand.
GTTGACATCCAGTTGTCGCAATTCTTTTACTCTCTCTCTTTATCTCTCTCTCTCAGGATGCAAATAGGATCTGAGGAAAGTTAGGCCTGGTGCATTGTGGGTAGGAAAGGAACTCAAGAGTTTACCTTGAGCGGTCACCATGATCTAGAGTAACGGATGAGTCGGATCCAAGTGTTGGAGTCGAACCCATACATTGAGAAAGAATGAAAATGCACAACACCTATGGAGCATTATGGTAAATACATAACTTATTTTTTGTCCTCAAGGTTTAAGACAGACTATCCAGGTGTGAGCAGGATGGTAAGACCCTGTCTGCAGTGGGCGTATGTTTTTCGACTCCTCAAAGAACCTTCTTTAGGAATCACAAGGTGGTCGGAAAATGTGGTTCAGAAAACTCAGGCTCCTTTCCATGACACACATGGAGATAGTTCCCCCAGGGGCAGAGGGGGGAAACTGTAATGGGAGATGCCACCTACACAAGACAGGAAGCTCGTAGAATCAGGGATCTAGGGACACTTTCTCTGACAGATCTACCAGCGCTTCTGAAAGGAGGCATGATTGTCCATCTCTGGAGGCAGTTGGGGGTCATCTAACATTGCAACAGAGAGCCTGGCTAGAGATTACTAAAGATTCATGGGTGCAGAGGATTATTTCCAGAGGTTATATAGTACCCTTTTCCTTACCTCCACCTTTAGCAGTAAACAAAATTATCAGTGTTCAACCCTGTCAGAGGAAAGCAGCAGCACTAGAAATAAGAAAGCTATTAGAAAAAAGTGTCATTCGAGAGGTTCCCCCAAGACCAGAAAGACTCCAGAACTTACTGAAGATTCTTTTTAGTGCCAAAGAAAACAGGGGACTGGAGACCAATTTTGGATCTCAGCAGTCTGAACAAATCAGTTCAGTACATGACGTTCCAGATGGTCGTGGTTAAGTCCATTTTGCCTTTTCTGTACAAGGATGACTGGATGTGCGCAGTAGATCTTCAGGATGTATACTATGACATAAAAATGAACAGGTAATCCAGAAGATACCTACGCTTCCAGCTGGGAGTTAGTCATTACCAATTCAGAGCTCTGCCCTTTGGCCTCACTACAGCCCCCAGGGTGTTCACCAAATTCTGAGCAGTAGTAGCAGCTCACTTGAGACTGCTGGGATTCTAGGTGTTTCTGTGCTTGGATGACTGACTTATAAGTGCTCCGACCAGACATCTTCTGATAAAAACATGAGATTATGTACTCCAGCTTTGCTTTCATCTAGGAATTACTATCAGTCACAACAAATCTGACCTATAACCATTTCAATTATTAGAGTTTATAGGGGTCTTGTTCAATATGGTATCAGTGATAGCCTCCCTTCCTTTACCAAGAGTACAAACTATTTGATTTCAAGCCAAAAAGCTAATACATTTTTCTGTATCAGATCGATTGATTCTAAAAGCCTTGGGATCAGTGTCTGCTGCGATAGTTCTGATTTCATTAGCAAAATACCATATGAGAATTATTCATTGGACCCTAGCAACTCAGTGATCTATTCTGCAACACCATATGTCCTCCCAGATCAGAATAACTCTGGTATTCAAAAAGTACCTTTTGTGGTAGGTTTACTCAGGTCAGATTTTGCAAGGTCACCCCTTCATTATTCCGTTGTCTGAAGCCATAGTGACCATTGATGCTTCCTAAATTGGGGGGCACTTCTTGGGAAAGGCAGTCCAAGGCACCTGGTCCCCCAAAGAGGCCAACACACATATCAATGTCTTGGAAATGAGAGCAGTACTCCTAGTGTTGCAGGCCTTTTGAGACTCTCTCCCTTCCAGGACTATTGCGATTCAGATGGACCGTATGTCAGTGATATGGTACATCAACAAACAAGGATATCAGATCTTACTCCTTGTGTTGAGAAGCTCTGAGAATGTGGCAGTGGATGGTCTCAACTAGTCAATTTCTGATAATGCACATTTCATGGAAATCCAACATGATAGCAGACAAATTAAGCAGGTCCATTTTATTTCCTTACAAGCGGTCTCTCAACATAAAAACTGAGGTAAAAATATTCCACTAATGAGGCAACCTTGCTGTGACCTCTTTGCATCTCCCCTCAACAACAAGTGCAGCAGGTGCTTTGCCCTGATCCCCATTGGTGGAATCACTGAGAGATGCTTTCCTCCACTATTGGCCCCTCAGTCTCTTTTACACTTGCCCCCAACTCCTGTAATCCCCAAGTTTCTCCAGAAAGCATCTTGATTGAAGAGCACAGTCATCCTCATTGCACCTTATTGGCCTTGTCAGATTTGGTTCCTCTTTATTTGGCCTATCTAGTTCACCCACCATGGATTGTAGATCCAGTTCTAGACCTCCTGTTTCACCCAACAGACATGATTCACCCAGACATTTCAAGCCTAATGTTGACAGTGGTTTCTCCACTTCCACTGATAGCAAGACAACCAAGGCTGTCCTCCCATGTATGTTGTATTCTTTTGTCTTCCAATAAAGCTTCCACTAGGAAAATTTACATAAGTAAATGGAACATTTGTGCTTTTTGGGCACAGCAAAGAAACATTCATCCTTTTTTCAGCACCAGTACCTAAAGTTCTTGAGTTTTTGGCTGCAGTTTTTAGTGAAGGGGCTAGCTCCGTGATTATTAAAGTACAATTAGCTGCCATTTCTAATCTCCACATAGGAGTAAATAATTTCTCCTTAGTTTCTTCAAACCTTTGTAAAGGCTTTATAAGGGCAACTTTTCTTCTTAGACCCCCTTTTAAAGATCCAACTCTGCCATGGGATTTGAATTTAGTATTATAAGCTTTAACTCAATCTCCATTTGAACCATCAGCAAAATGTGAACTAAAATTTTTAACCGTGAATACTATTGTTTTGGTAGCTATAACCTCTGCCCAAAGAGCCTCTGAACTTCATTTCCTATCTTCTAAGCCTTCTTTTTAAATTTTACATAAAGATAGGGTAGCATTACGAACTATAACCCATCCTTCATTCCTAAAGTGGTGTCAGAATCCAAAATCAATCAATCTATTGGTCTTTCAGTTTTCTTTCCAAATTTCATGAACAAAGGAGAATATATGTTGGAGGTTCACAGACAGTTACATTTGTATTTGCACAGACCAAAGAATTTCAGAAAAACAGATCAGTTATTTGTTTCCTTTGTGGAATCAGAATTGGCAAACCAGATACCAAATAACTTTAACCAAATGGTTAACTGATTGCATTTTCGTTGTCTTTGTTGAAACCTTTAAGAGCCCATTCAACCAAGTCCACGGCAACTTCATCAGTATTTTTATCCATGTCTTCCATGGATGATATCTGTGTGGCTGCAACTTAGGCTAATCCTCATACCTTTATTACTCATTGCAAATTGGATCTAGTCTCAAGGGGAAGAACAGCCTTTGGCTCAACTGTGCTCAGGAATATCCTTCCTTAGAGTCCTCCCGGGATTCAGGTAGCTGGGTACTCTATCCCACTTGTTGAGGAATGAATGAAAATTGACAGCATCAGGTAAAGAAGTTATGTACTTACTGTAATGTTCCATCTGTGTTGTCAATTTTCATTCTTCCTCAGCTCCGCTTCTTCCAACCCCCTACCATTTAATTTGTGACTTGTGGAAGGGAACCAATGTTCCTGTGTTTGAGCTCCAGGTATTGGTTTCTGATATTATAATTGTTAAGTTTCTATAAAGCTAAAAGATCAGCAAACATGATCTGAGGTATGGTAGGGCACTAGAGCATTGTGGGTAAGGGAGGAGCTCGAGAGTTTCCGGTATCCACAAGCTGTAAAAAAGCGGCCGAGTCGTATCCAAACCCACTTGTTGAGGAAGAAGGAAAATGGATAACACAGGTGAAATGTTATGGTGAGTACATAACTTATTTTTTTGCTTAATGTTAACAAACTAAAACTGCTGCTGACTTGACTGTATTGGTTTCAGGCATCATTGAAACAAAATCTCTACATATGTTACACAGTAGTATTTCCTTTTACAATTTGTTGCTAACATTTCTGCACATCTCTTACAGTAGCCTAGAGCTCAGCTATGTAGTCATGATTTTTGAGTACTTGTAATGTTTATTTCCACATGAATAAAATGTGATGACATATGGAGTGTGCAGTAAGATTTCAGTATTTGTAGGTCAGTGAAGCATCATAGTGATGTGATTTTTTTCCCATGGCTTTTATGAATAACATCTACCTAGTTTTTTTTTCTATTGAATGAGCGTTTAAGAACTGATTAACCTTGCTGTTGTATTTTCTCCTATCCTTCTGCTACTGTAGTCTATGAGTCCTTCACTGGTAGAAGGACTCAAACTTTCAGTTTTAATACTGACAGGCAAATTAATATTACCTGGGTAGCCAGTGGATTGAAATTACCAATTATTTGTTTCCTTTAATTTTTTTTCTGTTTTGATACAAGTTGTACTATCTGCTGTGCCTTTAACCCAAGGACTCTGGCTGATTGATGCAACAAGCTTATACTAAAAGGACTTCTACCTGCTACTTCATCTCCATCTTCTGGGACTCAAACCCCCACTAAAGTTACTAAGTCTGCTCCATCAGAGCACAGAAAACACTCCCTACCAAAGTTTCCTAGGACTTTGTCAAAGCCACCTATTAAAAGTCAAAAAATCTCGGATTCGACATCATTGAATCCAAAGCTCCAATCTTTAGATCTGGTTGTTATATAGACCAGTCCAACAGCGCCTACTAAAGATCCCAGATCCTTGGATCCCAAGCCTGGCACCTCTCAAAGAAGTCATATGCCAGAGTATGTGATTAAACCAATTTCTCCTACTCTGCACTCTCCAGTCTTACAAACCCCTAAAAGCCACTACAGGTCACAATCCACTACATCCTCTATGTCTTCCAAAAGTTTATCAGAAGCAAATGTGGGTAGGATGATACGAAAGTTGCTCAGAGCTCAGACCCAGATGGGAGTCATACCGGCTCTGTCCCCTTGTTGGACACATGAGCCTTCCTACAACATCTTGCACTATTCTCTCTCCTCCTCCAATATATCTAGCTGTTTTGAAGTCCCAGGATCCGAATTCCCTGAGGGGTCTAGAGTAGGATCTAAATAAGATCTCTTCTTTGACTCTGATGGGGTATCTCTGACTAGTTCCACTCCGATACCTTCAGATCAGAATATGTCCCAGAGCCAAAGTGTTGGCACTGGATCCGTGGGGCCAGGATCAACTCCGATGTTAACGGATCCATCCCTGCCTCCTGGAGCACTGGCCCTGGATTATTTCAGGTCCGGTTCCATCCTCTAGGCACGGATTCAAGAGTAATTGTGATCTGCCTGCGCTGGGAGCTTCGGCTCCAGTTCAGTTGTTTGCAGCTTTTCTCGATTCAACTACCTTCAAGATTGTGGAAAGGGCTTCTTCTCTCTCCAGAGAACTGCCTCCTCATTCTTTAGATCCAGCCCCCATTCCATCATTGGTTTCAGGCTCTGAGTTGATCAGGCCTACCCTACAGGACAGCCAGTTCCAACAAGTTTCCAAACAGTTCTTATAGACTAGCTCCCCCTTTCTTCCAGTACTTCCCCTGAACATCCCACAGAGGAGATCCATTGGAAGAGAATGTGCAAGAGGAGGTACACAGACTCGCTGTTAGAGTCTGTCATGGAGGATACCAATTTTGAAGAAGGAGAAGGGTACCCCAGATCACCACCAAATGATATCTCCTTCAGAGACATTTTAGAGATTCTCAGACAAAAAGGTGTTTGGTCTTCCAAAAACGCCTCTCCAGAAGGATCTGTATTTTTGGAAGCTTTTGGTTCTGGCCCATCTATGTCTTGGGTTATAACCCCCCCCCCATGGATGGACTCATTGATTTAGTTTCCTGCTGGGTTTGGTAGGAGCTGGATACCATCAAACCTATTCAGAAGAGAAATTATAGATGTTTATCTCCTGCCAAAGACAGGCTGCAAACAAAGGAGTCACAGTAGATGCTGTGGTGATGGCAGTGGCCACTAGGAAAGAGCTAGAAGAACAGAGCTGTTTTGTCCATCTGCCAAACAGGGATTCTAGGGTGCTGGATAGATTTGGAAAGTGATTCTTTGCCTTGGCGACCTTTGCCCTGAGGTCTCTCTTAATTACCTGGCACATTTCATGAGGCTTCAGAGAGATGTGACCAAGGAATTTTCAAGTACTGTTTTGGGGTCCATGTCTGCAGAGGATTTCAGAAGAACATCCTCTTAACTGACTACTCTGTCTATTTCAAACATGTCAATGCAGTTAATTTCTCACACAGCTGAAGGCACCTCATGAGGGGCTGGTTCAGGCATTGCCTTAAGGAAGGAGACATATATGGATGCGGCTGTGTGACTTTGCGGAGCCCTTTAAGACATTATTCATCAACGAACCCTTTGACGACACATCCTTGTTTGGGCCAATAGTAGAAGAGATGCTTATCCACAGTGAACACAAAGGAAAGACTCTTGCCTGCAGTGGGAATCAAGTTTTCTACCCCTCAACGAGCCTTCTGCAGGAATCACAGAGGTGGTAAGAAAATATGGTTCCAAAAGCCTCAGGGCCCTTTCCAAGATCCTCGCAGGAACAACGCCTCCAGAGGCAGAGGAGGAAGTTCCAGTGGGAGCTGTCACCTTAGAGGCAGAGGAGGACTGCAGAACCAGGGTTTCTGAGATTCTTTTCCAGACAAGACTCTTCCAGCAGCTCCTGAAATGCTGCATGACTGTCCATCTCTGGAGGCAGTTAGGAGGATGAATATCCCTGCACCCAGATCTCTGGGCAAACATAACAGAAGATTTCTGGGTGCTAAAAATCATATCCAGAGGTTATTCTATTCCATTTTTCCAACTTCCTTTTCACAAAAGGAAGAAACTTCCTGAAGTTCCACACAGTCAGAGGAGCACGTCAGCACAAGAAATTCAAAAGCTGCTAGACAAAAGAGTCATCCAAGAGGTCCCACCAGACCAAATAGGATTGGGAGCTTAACTCACACTTCTTTTTAGTGCCCAGAAAGACAGAGAACCTCAGACCAATTTTGGATCTGAGCAGATTGAATCAGCACATGAAGAAGTCAAAGTTCCAAATTGGCATGGTACAGTCCATTCTGCCATTTCTTCACAAAGACAATTAGATGTGCTGTGTAGAAATTCAGGATATGTACTGTCACATCAAAATAGACAGGCGCTCCAGAAGACACACTTTTGGCTGGGAGCCAGTCATTACCAGTTCAGAGCCTTGCCCTTTGGACTACAGCCCCCCAGGTTGTTTGCCAAATGCATGGCAGTGATGGTTACTCATCTGAGGCTCAAAGGATTGCAAGTGTTTCCTTATCTGGACAACTGGATCGTTACTGCCCCCTCAAAGCATTTTCTCCAACAGTCAAGGGACTATTTGCTGTAGATTTGTCAGTCACTGGGGATAACAATAAATTATGCCAAATCAAACTTGACACCAATCCAGAGTCACTGCTGCAGTAGCCTTAACTATATGGATTATATCCTGCCAAAGATATAACAGCCAGCCAGCTTCCAAACCACCTTCCACGTGCCTGAACAGTCAGTCAGCTTTAGCTAAACTGACTAAAAAGATAGGTTTGGGCGTCAAGCTCTTCAGAGCTTTCCTCCTGCTGAAGAGTACACTCTTCTGTGGGCTTTCGAGGATCAATAGTCAGCTTTTGCTGTTTCTTTGCTGAGCAGATAAGTTCCCTTTTGGGAAAAAATTTTACATTATAGAAATTATTTTATTGTACTTTCCTGTTTAGGAAAGTTATTTTTTACTAGGAGTGTATGTTTTAACAGAATGTCATGAGACTTATCTGTACTTTTTACTAGCTTTTACTGCTTGTTTTCCAGTGAAAATAGGTACCATTTTTGGCTTGACCATAGAACAGACTGCTGGTCCTACAGTCAGTCCTTCCAGACAGAAAAAGAAAAGGCTTAGCAAACAGCCTTTGCCACCACAGCAGGCTAAAATTTTGCCTCAGCTGCTAATGGATGACTCTGCTGGAGCCATAACTTGTTCCTCATACCATTCACCTTTTACCCTGAAACCCTCTGGTGTAGCACCTACAGCCACTGTGGACTGTGGGGGGTGGTATCCAAGTCCTTCGCATTTTAAGTCCCCTTAGTGGGTAAGTGAGAGCCACTCTTATCAGTTCTGGCAGAGGGAACAGCGAAGGCTTCCTTGTTTAGTCAGAATGCTGTACGTATCCATGGGGAAACTGCTATCATTAATAACAATGTTGGCCCCATTTTTCCTGTCAAAAAGTATCAGAAAACTAAGCATGTATGTAATCCTCCTCAAATTTCCGTAGACAGGAGTAGTTTACTGGGGTCTGGCTCAGGGTTTAATACAGGCTGTTGATTCTTCTTATACGGTGGTTTTTGGTAAAAAGAGAGAGAAATACCTGTTTTCCTGAAGAACATCAAGGTTCTGATTCTGGACTGGAAGGTGAAAGGATAGATGAAGGGTTTTCTCCTTAGTTGTTTGATTCAGAATCTGAGGGCAGCTCAGTTTTTGATTCTTCCTGTGGGAGTTTCTCTTTTTCTGAGACTGGTTCCAGAATGTTGCCAGTGTTTTTGGTGGGAGAACACTAAGGTTTCTAAGTTCCTCAGAAAATCCTCTGAGCTGTTGCAAAGGAATTTCTTGAACTTCTACCCATTCCTCCATTTCTCTCAGCTCTGGAGGATTTGTGTGCCACTGCCTGCAGTTTTCCTGATAGTCCGTCTTCTGCCTGTAAAAAGGCAGATCAAATGTATAAAGTTCATCAGTCTTTTAAGTTTTTATACACTCTTCCCAAACCTGATCCAGTAGCTATAGCTTTAGTTAATCCTACTGCTTATAAACATTTGGTTAATTCCAATCCTAATCTTTCTGACAAAGATGGGAAGATTATTGATAAGTATGGGGAAAAAATGTATGCTTCTACAACTTTGATTTTCAGAATTTTGAATTGTCAGGCTCACATGTTAACGTTTATTCTAACTAATTGTGAATGTACTAGGAATGTTTTGTCTGCAGTCTCTTCTGTGAGGAACAATCTGCTTTAAATAATTTAGTTTCTTCGATTTGTGCAATGCATTACCCAGTTGTTTACAATGTATGTATGACTCTGATAATCTTCCAGGGTTATGTCCACTGGTGCCCTTTTGAGGCAGTTTGTCTGGCTTCATTCTCAGAAACTCCCAGACATGGTGAAAGATGAGATTTTAAATTCTCCTTTGGATAAAAGTTTAGCTGCTTTTACAGAGGTTATCAAGAATGGGGATGAAAGGAGTAAGCTAATACATGGAATCTCTAAGAATTTGTAGCCCTTTTCCAAAATTTCTAAGGGATTCTCTAATCCCCTCATCCACTTTTGGCAAAACACAAAATAAACAGACTCTACAAAATGTAGGTATACAGATATTTAAGAAGAAATGTCAGGGGGTCCCAAAAGGAATTCAGGATCCTCCCAAAACTGGTAGGCATCCATGCCTTTAGTCTGGATGAATAGGGATGTGATGATGATAATCTTTTAAACCTAGTGTTACCAGGAAACTTGTATAAGGGATGAAGGGTGACAGGTTGTGATGTGATAGCATTTTGAACACACTATCACAAACAGATTTAGGAAAGAAACTGGTCTCCAAATATTTTCTTTCTTTCCTTGGCACTAAAAGCATTATTGAGTAAAAATGTTTATCAAACTGGGAAGAAGGGACTGGCTCTGTCACTCTCTGAGACAGCATGTGATGAAGAACGGGGGAAATAAGAGTCTGATCTGATGAATGAGGAATTATTTCCTGAAAAGGAAGGATTTCAGCCCACTGCGATCTGTAACTTTGGAGAATAATTTTCAGAATCCATTTGTCTAAAACTATCTGTTGCCAAAGAGAAAAGTGTTGACACTTTTTGGAAGGGGCATAGGGACTGCAAGGGTGGCAAGATCCCTTAAATAATAATTCTGTCTTGTTGGGTTTTGCATAAGAAACCTCCAAAATAACTTGTGGCCCATCCTTGAGATCATAGTTTTGTTTTAGAGAAGCTAATACTTGCTCCATTTGAACCAGCTACCCTGGCTTACTTGCGGTTCTTAACATGGAAAATAGTTTTTCTGATTGATCTGACCTCTGCAAGAAGGGTATCTGAGCTGCAAGCTTTTATGATGTCAGCCCTATCCCATTTTCCATAGAGACATGTTTCTTTGAGAACTAATCCTTCTTTTATGCCTAAGGAGGTATCCAAGTTTACGTTAAGCCAAACTATACATCTCCCCATTTTCTTTTCCTACAAATGAGGGAGAAAGGATTATGACATACCTTGGATGTCCACAGACAATTCTGGTACTATCTTGACAGAATTAGATTTTTTCAGTTTTTGTGAAGGTAAGAAGAAGAGACAACTTGTGTCAAAACAGATTATTTTCTAATGGTTGTCTAAAGCTATTACCTTTTGTTATACTTGCCGTAAGGAAACTATTCCAAACAGGGTCAAGGCTCATTCTGTCAGGGCCTTGGCTTCATGTATTGCTTTTTGGGAAGGGCTGAATTCAGGAAGCAGCAACTTGGTTCTATACATTTGTTTACAAGGCATTGCAAGCTTGATTCCTTCTCTAGGTGTAGATCAGGCTTTGCTAGAATGATTCTTCAGGATCTGCTGGAACCTTCTCCTTCCACCTCAAACATGTAGAAAGCTAGGGTAATCTAGCCATGCAACTCAAGTACTGAAACAGTGATCAGTATGATGAACATAGTACAGTTGTGTAAGTAAACTTACCTTAACAGTTGTAGTTTGAATGATCACGGCTACAGTAGCCACTCTCTCCCTCCACCCCCTTTATTTTTCAGTATGTTGTCTATTCCATGGTGTGGACATTCATTTTTTGTTGTTTCTAGAATTGTACTTAAGAGCTAGTTTCTCTGTCTCTGTTGGCATGAAAGCTCTGAAGGACTTAGCATCCAAACCTGTCTTTTTAGTCAGCTTAGCTTGAGCTGATTGATGGTGTAGGTGTGTGGAAGGTGCTGTGAAGCTTTGGAAGGTGGCCGTCTGTTATATCCTTGGCAGGATACAACCCATATAGTTAAGGGTATTGCAGTGATCATTCAAACATCTAGTGTTATGGCAAGTTTGCTTACACAACTGTACATTACCTGATGTCACTACATGCTGCTGTACTTTCTGGGATAATTTTGTGACATTTTAGCTAAGTTCCAAGTGGTTAAAAAAAGAAAAATGGACGTGTTTTTTTTCTCTTTTTTTAAATCCTCCTCCCCACAACTGCCATTGTCGTCAGCTGCCACCAGCTCCTCTCCTTATTCACAGGGTCTACTAAACCTGCCTTAGACCTCCATGGGCTTAACCTGACCTACGCATGTGGTTGGTGAGGAGATCAAGGATGCTGGTGTAGCTTTAAACTGCTGCTGAGGAATGTGCCCTAAACCCCTCCCACTCCATGATACCCTAGCAAGCTCTGCAGTTGTTACCTTTGGGAGGTGCATGTCTGCTTCCCCACGTTTAACCTCTGAACAAAGTGTTGTATCCCCTTGCAGCACAAAGCTTGACTGGTTCTTAATGTTGTTATTGCAGTGAGCCTATCCAGCTTTCCTCTCCACTGGATGGGATAGCTGGAATCAGCCACTCTTTTCCATTTCTCCCCATTCAGTTCCTCCTTGTTCATGCTGCTAGCCAAACTCAGGTCATCTCTGGTGCAGTAAGGGCTTTATTTCTCTGTGCCATCAGGCTACACTAAACTGGCAGATGTTTTGATTTTATTTCGTTATTACCATTTCTCTATTGTTCATTGACATGTTTTAAGCTCATTGAGTTAATTTCTCCAGTTTTACAATTCCCACTCCGTGTTCTCTATGTGTAATCAGTGTTCATATGATTTCTGTATGCTTGCTAGCAGTGATTCTTTTTGTGTGCTTTTTTCTGTTTTATCCATAGTTGTGTGACCATAAACTTGGTATCTTTAAGTTAGTGTATGGGAGTGCAAGAGACTTGCGCTCTGCAAAAAAAAAAAAATCTCTACTGGATTTGATGAGCTGCAACTTCAAGCATTTTTTTAACTACTTAAAGCTGCATTGATTTGTAATCCAGGGAAATATTTACACCCTCTGCTGCATTCCATTTATTGAGTTAGTCCAACTGGGCAAATCTCTTTTATATTGGAGGCCTGGAGTTTAAAGGACAACAACAGGATTCTGTTATTAAATGCTCAACTTCTCTGTCTTTTTTTCCCTATTTACAGTCCCTGCTATGAATAAACAACAACACGCCATTTAAAATATTTTAAATCAACTGTTTCTCTCCACTAGAACAGTACCTTCATGTACTGTGGTGGTTTCAGTTTCAAAAAACTTGTATTCCGCCCTGGAAAAGCTTGCTGCGGTCTCCAGTTCATTGATGCCATCAAGGCCAATGATTACAGGTAGTTTTCTGGCCAATTCCCTCCCCAAACTGACTTCACCATGACCTTCCTAAAAACCTACCCATGCTGTGATGTCACGGCACCCTGGTCCTTCCCCTACCCATGCAGAAAATAAAGGCTAGAGCAAGGAAACAGTACACGAGTTAAGTCTCCTGCTGTGAGCTGTCAATCATGGCAGATAACAGCTCAAATTACCCTTAGCAATTTCACAGCTAGGAAAGTTAGGTGTTAAGGGGGATGGGACATGAGTAGTAGTAGTACAATTCAGGCTTCACAAAAGACTGCAATTTAGCCATTCTAAAAAGAAGTAGCAGTAAAAAGCACTTTGAAACTCTGTTCTGTGGCATTTGCACTGTTTGTGTTTTATGTAGTCATTGAATGGCATGAAATGTTACTTAAAACTGAAAGACAGCAGTGTATGCATGTAAAATCAATGTAGTGACAGGAGCTTTAGGAAGAAAGAGGCCTGCGTGATGTTTTTTTTTTTTACAGATCAGTACTGCATTGTGGGATACCTAGAGGCAGACTAACCAGTCAGGATCACTTTGAGATGCTAGACCCCTTGTGGTCAGATTCAGAAGTTATGTATAAAAATATTTGTGGGTGGGAGGTTGACATAATGGTTAAGGTGTTTACCTTACAGACACAAGGCACAGGGTTTGATTCTCACATCGGATAATTGCCTAGGCTTAAAATGGCCCACAAGGGCAGTTAGCCTAGTACTAACCTATGAACCTATTTAAAAACCTGTAAATAATCCCAGAGTTGTGTTAAAATGTAGGAAACATCAACTCATGATGAAATAAACATTTTTGAGTCCGTGAGTGCAGTTCTCCTTTAAAAACTCCATGAGTTTTACTACAGGAAAATAAACATGTAACAACAGTTGTGATGTTGTCAATCTCACCTTTATCCTCACTTCTGGGTTGGATCCGATGCACTCTAGCTTGAGGTCTTAAGCAAAGCTCGTGGGCCTCATTCTTTACCCATAATGCATTCCCCTAGTTACCTCAAATCTTGTTTGTCATGCAGTGAAGAGGTTTTGTCAGCTATAGCTCTGGGCTAAGTACAGCTTTTTCACTATTGTATTTTAGTATAAGGTTATCTTTCTCTAGTTTTTTAATCCCTCTAAATTTCTGAGTTATTTACTTCTTTACCCACCTTTCCCTCATCAGATGTCCGTTTAAATTAGAGGGCATTTAGGAATGTCCATTTTAGTTAGAGGACGTTCTTTACTTTATCTTGAATACTTTCTTATCCCCTTCTTTAACCTTTCAAAAAAAAAAAAAAGCGAGAACGTAGGACTAGTAGTATATTTCCATTTTTCTCCTTGTTTAAAGTCTTTAGATTACTGCTTGTATGTGTGTGGGTAAAGTCTGTTTAAGTTATAGGACTTGCTCTTCCTTAGACTGATTGTGCTATTTTTGTCTGCTCTCTCTTCTATCATGCCCCAAAAACAGGAAAGCAACCCTTTGGGCTTCAAGAAGTGTGAAACATGCAGTAAGGAGATGCCCCTTAGCGATTCACACACTTTGTGTTTGTATTGTTTGTGGCCTCTTCGTCTGCAGCAATCTTATTCTATTTGCCACAACTTTAATTAGTGGGCGTTAATGGAATGCAAAAATAAACTGATTTTGAAAGGCCTTTTGGAATTGCCTTTCTCTGAGGCTATATCTTCCGATCCTTCAGAAAAGCCAACTAAAAGACCTTCATCGGAGCCGAGATCCTCATCAGAGCCGATGCACAAGGCTCCAAAGTTGACTTATCTGAAGGCTCTATTGGAGCAGACATCTCCTCCCAGCTTCAAAACTCCCTTGGAGCAGGAAACTTCATTGGTGCTGGCTACTTTCAATGAACATAGACATATAGGAGCTGATGTCCTTCTATTTTGAAGATTTCTTCCCGGCTCCCTTCTCCACTATTAGCTACATCAAGTCACCTACCCTGTCCACTATGTCTACCAGGAGTTTATCTGATGAAGACGTGGATAGGGTCTTAGAGAGACTTTTGAAGATGCCTGCTTTAGCCAGACTTCTCTTGGATCCAAGCCCAAAGGAATCGGGTCAGACTTAAACCCCCTCTTCTGTTACAGTTCCTTCTCCGATCTCCCTACTTCGGAGCTGGAAGATTATGATATCCAGATTGTGTCAGTGTCTGGTCTAGACCCATAACTTTCTTGGTTCTGACATGCCCTAGTGTGTCCATGCCTTCGGAGGAGATCTCTGGGCACCGGTACTCCCCTTTCGGGTCCGCGGAGACTTGTCAGATCTCTTCAGATCCAACCATGCCTCTGGGGACCACGTCACAGGTGAGTTTGGCCCTACCTTTGCTTTGGAGCTGGTCTCTTCGGCTTCGGAGATTCCTTCAGCTCTGACACCTTGTTTGTCAGATCCAGGGACGACTTCGGAGTGGGGAGGGTCTGCTTTCGAGTCAATGAGGTAGGTTTTGACTACTTCACAGTCTGGGACACAATCTTTTTTGATTCTTCCTCCCTCTTCAGGCAAGATGTCTTTGCCTACTCACTGGCCTTCTTCACAGGTTCGCAGAGATGTTAGGTCTCAGGATGTACCCCAAGGTACTGCCCCTCTTCTGAAACCACTCCAGAGTATCCCACTGAAGAGGTCTCCTCAGAAGAGGACATGCAAGAGAAAGCATCTTGACTCACTGGAAGAGTCTGTCGCATCTGACACTGACCTCAATGAAGCAGAAGGGTCCCCACAATCACCTCCTGAAGATGTCTCTTTTGGAGACATCCTAGAATTATTTAAACAGAGAGGTGATTGGCAGCCCTCCACCCTTTCGACTGAGGAGTCGGTTTTCCTGAAGGCCTTTGCGTCTTGCCCATTAGCTTCTTGGATTACTACCCCTTTCGATGACCTTGTCGAATTAATCTCGTGAAAGGCTTAGGAGACCCCACACACCATAGACACTACTCCTAGGAGTCTAGATAAATACATCACTGCCCCAAAAGAAAAAAGGTTTTCTCACAAAGGGTGTAGGAGTTGATGCCATGGTTGTGGTGACAGCCACTAGAAAGGAACTATCTGAGATGAGTACCTCTATCCATCCTCCTAATATAGGACCATGAATAGGTATGGGAAGTGCTTCTTCTCATCAGCAACCTGTACTTTGTGGTCTCTGAATTATCTCACCCACTTCAATAGACTGCAGAGGGACCTGATTAAAGAATTATCAGACTCCCTGAAAGTAGCTGTAGCTGATGCAGCAGCAGAGAAAGTCACTGCTCACTTTGCTACCTTGAATTCAGTTGTCATCTTGTCCATGAGACTCATTTATTTTGCAGCAGATGGAATGAGTAGGGCAGGAGGCTCAGCTCTCTCTCTTAGGAGGCAGGCCTGGATGCATCTTTGGAATCTCACAGAGCCTTTCAATTCTTCCTTCATTAATGCTCCTTTTCACGGCTCATCTCTTTTTGGGCCAAAAGTGAAGGAAACGCTCACCAGGTGTGAACAAGAACGTAAGACCTTGTCTGCCATTGGAATGCGTTTTTCCACTCCTACTAGACCCTTTCCCAGGGTCAGAAAGGTAGTGGGAAGATGTGGCTCAGAAAATCTCAAAGGTCTTACCAAGACACACAAGGTAAAAGATCTCCCAGAGACAGAGGGGGGAAACAATAACAGTAGACACTGCCTTCACAGCAGCGGGGGCCTGCAAAACCAAGGCTCCAGAGAATCTTCCTTTAGGAGACCTTTCCAGCATGCCTGAAGGAGTGCCTGATTGCTCACCTCTGAAGGCAGTTGGGGGGCAATTGTCCCTGCGCCAAGAAACCTGGCTAAAGATAACAAATGACAGATGGGTGCAGGACATAATATGCAGAGGATACATCATCCTCTTCTCCCTTCCTATCCCTAGAAACAAAGTAGTTCCAGATGTTCCACCCATTCAAAAGGAACAAGCCACTATAGAAATTCAAAAGTTGCTAACAAAAAGAGTCATCCAAGAAGTCCCCACAGACCAGAGAGGATCCGGAACTTACTCAGAATTTTTTTAACTCTGAAGAGAACAGGGGACTGGAGACCCATTTTGAATCTCAGCAGTCTGAACAAATCAATATTGAAGACCAAGTTCCGGATGATGACACTGTAGTCGATACTTCCATTTCTGGTTTATGGGGATGCAGTAAATTGAAGTATTTAGGAGTATGGATTAAAAAGGCTTCTGTTACAGCAGCTAAGGATATGTGCAAAGAAACTAAAAAATAATAGAGAAAGTGAAAAACTGGAAGCTTTTGATTATGGATATGGATATTAATATTTAAGCAGTGAAAATGTTTTTAGTCCGTTTAGTTTTATATATGGGTCATGCATATTTTTATCAACCAGAGGAGAAGCTGTGGAGAATAATTAATAAAGAGTTGAAGGATTTTATGTGGGAGGGGAAGAGGACAAGATTTAAGTGGGATAAGTTGATCCTTCCAGTTGAACAAGCTGATTTAGGCTTATCTGATTTGAAGGGATATTTTAGAACTACACAGTTAAGGCCCATGTACGTAACACAAGCAGAAGGTTATAATTAAAAATGAAAAGGGATGATGATGAAGCGGGGGTTGGGGGTCAAGAAAAAGAGAGAGAGAGAGTGGGATTTCGGATTCAGATCCTTAAGGAGAATAACAGACATACAAAATATTATTTCTTAAAACAGAGGAAAGTATTCTTAGAGCTAATCCAGCACCAGAATGGAGAAAGGAGCTTTTGGCAGTAGAAATGACTTCAAGAAGGGATACAGAAAATAGATGAGGTGGTTGGAATTTACTGGAGAAAACTGGCAAAGCAACCAATGTATTGGGAGCAAATAACTAGAGAGGGAAATGTAATAAAGTGGGATGAGACCAAGAAGACATTTGGACTGCTGACTACAGACTGCCTTCTTTACAAGGGATTGATATCAGGGTATATAGGCAAAGAGAAAGGGATAGGGGAATCTGAAGCGAAAGACCTGTTCTGGTAAAATTTTTGGTTGAATCTAGAACAGACGCTGCTGTTAATAAAGGGATAATTACTAGGGCATATAAAATAGTGCACGGTAACTATAAGAATCAATTAGAGGAGGTTAGAAAAGACTGGGAAGAGAGACTGGAAAGGCAATTTACAAGAAAACAATGGGAGAACATATGTATAGCTCTCAAGAATGCAACAAAGTCCAAAAGGTTTAGGAACTTTGCTAGGAAGTACTTGCATGGGTATTTTTATACCCAAGCAGACTTCAAAGAACTTTTCCTCAGGTAAATAGCAAGTGTTGTAGGTGTAATGGAGAAGAGAGTGGGTAACTGGGAACATATAATCTGAGAGTGTAATAAGTTGGCAGATTTTAAAAATGTCATAAAATTTCATGCAGAGTACTGTCTCAGAAATATTGGGTGAGCAAATGGCTGGAACTAAGGAAATTATTCTTTTTAGTTGGTGCACAGGATCTGAAATGTGTAGACATAGTAAGGCCTTGTTAAGTTTAATTCTGTTTGCTGCCAAAAAAGCAATTACCAGAAAATGGAAATCAGTCTAAACCAACTGCATCTGATGTATTGAACAGTATAAAAGAGATAAAGGAACTGGAAGAGGATTCTTTAGAAAAGGGAAGGAGCAAATTACATACAAATGCAGGGAAATTGTGTGGGAACAGTACATGCAGAATAATGCTTATGAGGAGGAGGAGGAAAAGTGAGGTTTAAGGAAGGCAGGAATTTTGCAATTTACGTAAAGTTGGACTGATGGCAGAAAGACAAGATGTGTGATCTATAATGTATGTAAATGGAAACATGTTAATATGATTTGTTTGCATTTTTGTTAATGTATTTTTTGCGTATGTCTTAAGTTATAATTTAATTAATGTGTAAGAAATACATTTGTGTGAGTATCAGATAAAGCTGATGAAACTTTTCTCTTATGGACTTAGTGCATGCCATCTGTTATCCAGATGTAATAAATAATAAAGAACTTGGGTATCCATGTTTATGTTTGATAAAGGATAAAAAGAACAGGGAATATCCAAAATTATGGCAGTTACAGTTTATTTTCATCATTCCCACTGCTGCAGTAAACTTTAGGCTATATGGCTTGTGTCCTACCCAGGAGACAACAACCAGCCAGCTTCCAAAAGCTCTGGCTCCCTCCCACACATTCACTCTGACTGCTGCTTGGATAGCCATATGGAGGGAAATCTATAGTCAGAGTGAAGGTTTCCTTAATAGTTTCTGCCTGCAATATAAAGAAGCAGTTCAGAGGCCTCACAGGAGCAGCATTCAGCTTTGAACTTTATTTCAGGCAGATAAGTGCTCAGTGGGGAATAATTCCAAACAGATTTATTGTCTTTAGAGAAAACAAACTATATAGTTTTTAAATACATCTTTAAATGTTATTCCCAGCTAAGAAACTCCGTATTCTTTTGATTATCAGAAATTTCTTGTCAAGGGCTGCTTTTTTTGTGAGAAAATAGGCAGAAGTTATTATTGGGTATGTTACTGCTTGTGTAAACTTTGTGACAACTTACCTGCCATATCTTCTGTCTAGCTAATTTTTTTGATAAAAGGATTTCTGATAGGATTTTAGTATACTGCTTATGCATTATTGTGACAGGGGACTATATATGTGAGTGTAAGTATACGTGTCCTGCTTTTGAACACTTTTTTTTCTCATCTTGCCTTCTGATTGATTTGTGCCAGTACGCGTACTGCCTTTGAGACATCCTCCTCAATCACAGCATGAATACTTACCCCACTCCTGCTGTACCTAGAAAACAAAGGCATCTTGCCAACACTGTGGGTTCATTCAGTGTGCCAGCCATTAGTAGGTGAGTCTGTAGTGGCCATTTGTGGTTCCTCATACTTTGTCCTTTCCTCTGCAGCTTCCTCTGGTGTATTACTTTCAGACATCACAAACCAGTGGTCAGTGTCATCCTCTTCAGCTTTTCCAGTGTCCAATGCAGGCACAGAAGGACCATCTTTTCTTGGTCAGGGACATAATCTTGGAGATGTTAGTTGAGGTAAGCAGGGAAAGAGACCTTTAGACAGGGCAGCAGTGCCTTCTGCAAGTCAGTCTTCATCCAAAGTTCTTCCTGTAAAGAAAAAAAAACAAATGGTTACACACTGTTCATTTGAAAACCTGGTATCTTTTAGAAAAGATGATTGTTTCACCTTAACCACACAATTATTACGGGTTGTAAATCCCGGTGCTCAGAAAACCTTACCTGATAATAATGTCAGTAAAGAAATTTGTGAAAAAATTGTCAGCAGATTCTAACATAAACACAGATAGGGCTTCATCTCCTGCAAATTCCCATGTCCAAAATCACTGATTCAGAGGAAATTTAGCCTTCACAAGCCCCTTTGGAGGAATTTTCCTTTTCTGAGACAACCAGGATAAATTAGGTGTTTTGTATGGGAACAGGTGGATGTTCCTCCTGAATTGAGGAGATATTATGATATGTTGCAAGTAGATGTGCCTCATTCCACTCCCATACCTACTGCTGTGCCAGTCTTGGAGGATGTATTTAACGCTGACTGTAATAATCCTGCCTCTCAACCTTCATTTCCAAAAAAAGGCTGATAACCTTTACAGAGTTTCTCAAACTAACATTTGTTTTCCCACCTCATGTCTGAACTTGCTGCTGTATCTACACCTTCGCCAGATGGAAATAAAATTTTGTTTTCCTCCAGTTCTTCCACTGTGGACAAATAAGAAGTATTAAACAGATATGGTAAGATAACATTTTCTACTTCCATTTTAGAGTACAAAATTCTTATCCATCAGACACATATGTGGAAGTTTATTCTCTTTTGTGTATGCAGTTTGAAAGAATTATCTTCAATACTTACAGCTGAGGGTAATGACTTCTGCAGTGGTGCAGCGGTAGTGTTGTTGTCTCACAGCAAGAGGTTCTCCCGTTCGATTCTCGGCTGGAGTGCGGGGAGTGCCTTCTGTGTGGAGTCTGTATGTCCTCCCTGTGGTTGGGTGGGCGTTCGAAAGACATGCGTAAATGGGCGTGCCTTCGTTGAAGGTTGAACGTTGAGCTGGCACCTCGGCGTTTATGAAAATCTACTGCCAATCATTAGCGGACCGGAGTTCCACTGTGGTGACCCCTAACCGGGAAAAGCCGAAAGACAACAACAACTTACAGCTGAGGGTAGTTTGTTTCTGAATTCCTTTGTTTCTAATCTTTCTCAAGTAGAAAAACATGCTTTAAAGTATTTGTATGATTGTGGAAATACTGGGTCTAGGTCACTGCTACAGCGTTCAGAAGGGTAACCTTTTGAAATGTTAGGACCTACTAAAGCAAGTTTCAAAACATGAAGATTGATGGGCCAAAAAAAAAAAAAAAGAATTTACATATACTAAATCCGAGATTGCCATTTCCCAAAATATTCCTTTTTTCCAAGGTATGGCAATCCAAGAGTTGCTATACTTAAGAGGGAATGGGGAGGGGGAAGTACAGTGGGGGCTTGTCTCCTGCAAAAAAAAGTTTAAAATAGAACATCCGTATTTGAGATTTCACTTGTCTTGGATTTTTATCTTTTTTGTCTGTGTCAGTACTTGGCATTATGAGTGCCATCATTTCAATAGCAAGCAGTTGAGGAGATATAACTGGACTTATAATCAGACGTTTTCTGATACAGGGAAGTATGAATTTTTAAATTTAGTTTAGATAAGGAGGTTTTGTTTTGCCCATTTGTTTCTCAGATCAACAAATGATTTGATGAGAGAGGGGAATCTATATAGGGAGTATCTAGATTTTTCAGGCCAGATGTGATAAATCTCACAAATCCTCTTTTCCTTCTAAAAAAGCAGAGCAAACAATCCACACTTTCTGAAGCCAACTAGGGAACCAAAAAGAGATGCCAGGAGGGGAATAAGAAGGAACAATGAGCTTTTCCAAAAAAAGGGACAGTCTACTTACTTCAGAATGAAAACGGCAAGATTCTTTCCCCCTTTGCCACCCTCTTGCACCTGTCTTTCTAAATCTGTCTTATAAACTGGCTATGTACATTTCCCTTTGACAACAGATTGTTTCAGACTCTTGAGTGCTAAAAGTGGTTCAGAAAGGATACACTTGTAACTAGATACAAATATCTTCTTTCAGAGGAGTTCCCATCCTCCAAGCTAAACAGAGTATCTGAAGTTGTCAATTTTCATTCATTCCTCAACTAATGGGTTTGGATCCGATCCTTGGATCCATCTCAGCCATTACAGTAGCTCACGGCTTCCAAAAAACTCTCAAGCTTCTTCCCTACCCATAGTGCACCAATCCGTAACATCACTCAGATCTTGTTTGCCACTTTTGCATGTAGACGTGGTCACCTTCTGCTCTCTAGTCTTAGAGTGGGAGATAAGTTTTTTTTCTATATAATTTTCCTTTTCAAATGGTTTGTTTGTTAAATATATATATATTTCTTTGTCTCTGTATTTCTAAGCTCCTGTCGTACACTTGTTAGTGTAATTTTCTACCTACTGTTGTTGGTAGGGCTAGTTTCCTTCCCAGCCCTTTTACACTTTGTGTGTTCTAATTTTACCATTTTAGTATTACCTTTGCCTTTCTATTACACGTGGTGTAATTTCTACAGTACCATTGGTGGTACTTTACTTTTCTGTCTTTTCCTAGTTTAAGAAAAAAAAGTTGTGTATTTTTGGTTTCTTATCTTTTTAACAGGCTGTCTGAAAAAGATCCTTCAGGATTCAAGAAATGTGAGAAGTGTGGGCACAAATTACCTGTCTCTGATGCCAATTCTCTTTGCATATATTGTTTGGGCACAGATCATTTAAAGCTAGATTGCAGCCTTTGTAATATGTTTAACCCTCATGCTCTTGCCGACAGAAGAAATAAATTAAAATTAAAGGATTTGCCGCCCACATCTTTTTCTGACGCCATCACTGGGGCTCAATCCCCTAAACAGAAAGCTAAATACTTATTGAAAAGCTCTAAACTTTTGGAGTCTTCTGCCTCTGCCTCATCGGAAGCTCCAAAAAAAAGAGCCAAAATCGGATCCGAAACTTGATAAGATTCAACCTTCTTTGGATCTGACAAAATCTACATCAGATCCCACTGTCTTCGATCCACAGCCTCTACCCAGGACCACATACTCCCCCCATTTGGATCCAGTTCCATCCAGACTGCCTTCCCCTTTTTTGGAAAGGCACTCTAAGTTTCAGTCTTTGGCATATTCTCATTCTTCTCACTGAAGCAGATGTGGAGAGAATGATGAGGAAATTCCTCACAGCGCAAATTTAGATGGGAGTTCTTTGAGCTCCTACCCACTCAGGTCAGGAAGCCCAATCATCCATTACTCCACCCATTACTGCTCCTTCTCTAATCCATCCTATTGTTTGAGTTCTTGGATCTAAGCATTCCAGGTCCATCTGATTTGGATCCAAAGAAAGTACTTTTTTTTTGGATCCAGATACTGCTCTGAGTGCATTGGCTGTGACATGCTTGGAACCCGGATGACTCTTGGAGCCGAAGCATCACTTTCGGTTCTGGGGGTTGGAGTCAATTCGGAGGTTTTTGGAGCGGTCTTTCTTCCTCTCGGAGCCTCAGCATTGGACAGCTCAGCTCCAGCATGTGCCTCAGGTGGGTTGTTCCCAGAGCGGTGGGAGGTGATGGGCCAGAAACTTGCTTTCCTGGCTCTGTTGTCTGTCTTCTGTCTTCAGAGTGATTTGCCTTTGAGGTTGTGAAGAGAGCATTCTCTGCTGCGGCAGGACAGATGGGTTCTACCCCGTCAGATCCAGCCTGTACTTCTCAGATGACTTTGCACTGTGAGCCTCAACATTATGCCCCACAAGGACAGCTGGTTCAGAGCTTCCAGACCACCCAAACAGGGTATCCTAATTTTGTCTGATACTTCACCAGATCACCCCACTGAAGAAGTCCCTAGGAAGAAGAAGTGCAAAAGGAGGCCTTTAGACTGTCTTCAAGAGTCAGTCACTGAGGATATTGACTTCGATGAAGGAGAGGGGTCCCCAAAATCAAAACCCAGTGACGTCTCATTTGGAGTAATTTTTGACAACCTTAATAGAAGGGTGGCTGGTCTTCCCACAACCCTTCTCTGGAGGAATCAGTATTTCTGGAGACTTTTGGAGTTGGCCCATCTACTTCCAGTGTTACTCTGCTCGGCTATGAGCTCATTTATTTGGTCTCTAGGTAGGCATGGAACTAACCTTATATGGTTGAGCCAATCCCCAAGAGACCAGACCGGATTCTGGCTCCACCAGTCGGAAGGGAATTTTGGGGTAAAGGGTTGCCAGTCGACGCCATGGTCATGGTGTCAGCTACATAAAAGGAACTTGCAAAACAGAGTTCCACTGTCCACTCTCCTAACAGAGAGTATAGGGCGAGTGACAGAAAGCGTGTTTATGCTTCAATGACTTTTGTACTCAGATCGCTGAACTATCTGGCACATTTTATGAGACTTTAAAGAGATTTGATTAAGGAGCTATCAAAATCTTTCTGGAACCGAAACTGCTTAAGGCTCAGTCTTCAGTAGTCTCTCATTTGGCTGCCCTACAGGCAATATCTAATTTGTCCATGAGCCTTATCTTGCATGCTGCAGAAGGCATCACAAGGGCCATGGATTCAGATATTTCCATCAGGAGTCATGCCTGGATCCACCTGTGTGATTTTATGGAGCCCTTCAAGTCCTCATTCATCAATGCTCCTTTTGACGGCACTTGTTTGTTTGGCCCCACAGTGAAAGACACGCTCTCCAGGTATGAGAAAATTGGAAAGACCCTCTCTACAGTGGACATGCATTTTTCAACCCCTCAAAGGACCTTTTCTAGGAATCAACAAGAAGGTTGAAAAATGTGGTTCAGAAAGTCCCAGTTTCCTTTTCCAGGATACACGTGGAGATAGGTCCCCCAGAGGCAGAGAGGGAGCTATAATGGAAGGTGACACCCCCAATGCAGTGGAGGCCCACAAAACCAGGGGTCTAGAGATTCTTTTTCCAACAGACCCTTTCAGAGCTACTGAAAGGAGGCCCGATTACCCACCTCTTGATGCAGTCGGGGGTCGCTTATCTCAGCCCCTGAGAGCCTGGCTAGATATAACAAAAGACATTTGAGTGCAGATAATTATTTCCAGAGGTTATATAATTCCCTTTTCTCTCCCTTCTCCATTGTTATGAAAATTTCCAGATGTTTCACCCAGTCAGAGGAAAGCAGCAGCTCCAGAAATCGAAAAGCTGCTAAGAAAAATGGTCAACCAAGAGGTCCCACCAGACCAAATAGAATTCAGAACTTAATCAAGATTCCTTTTAGTGCCAAAGAAAACAGGAGACTGCAGACCAATTTTGAATCTCAGTGTATTAAACAAGTCTGTTCAACACACAAAGTTCCAGATGGTCACATTTCAGTCCATTCTGCCCTTTCTGAGCAAGGACAACTGGATGTGCTGAATAGACCTCCAGGATACATACTATTGCATAAAGATGAACAGACAATCCAGAAGGTACTTACTCTTCCTGCTGAGAACCAGTCACTGCCAGTTCAGAGCACTGCCATTTGGCCTCACCACAGCCCCTAGGGTGTTCACCAAGTGACTGGCAGTGGCAGCAACTCACTTGAGACTGCCAGGATTCCGGGTGTTTCTGCATTTAAACGACTGGCTCATTACCACCCCGACCAGTCATTGACTGATAGAAGCAACAGATCAGGTTCTACAGACTTGTTCACATCTCAGAATAACTACAAATTGCAACAGGTCTCACAGCCAACCCAGACATTAGAATTCATAGGACCAGTGTTCATCACAGTCTCTATAGTAGATTCTCTTCCACTATCGAGAGTGCAAACTGTGACGATTGGGGAGAGATGGGGGAAGGCTGCCAGCCTAGTCAAATAGAATTTTATATATAATTCTGGCATTTGTAAATAAGTGTAAAATACAGGCATGTTTTCTTGATAATAAATGTAAAATACAGGCATGTTTCTTGAGTGTAAAGAATACTATGAAATGTGGAACTGCAAAATATGCGACAATATTGTACTCTACTGGCCCAGTGAAGCATGTTGAGACCCTTTCATGTTAGAATTCGGCTCCAGTGCGGCTGGATGAAGGTTTCATGCCCATTGTTTTAAGGCTAAAGTTTATGACCAGAATTTAGATGTGGAATGTGCTTTATTGCTCTAGTTTCTGTTAGAATATACATGTGAAATGTCTTCTATTGTTGTAAGTTTCTGTGCAGGTTTTAGATTGCTAAATAATGCAATTTGTGGCCTGAGAACTCATACCAGGTGTTAAGATGATGCAATATGAATACTGGGAAAAAATAAGTGTCAGAAATGATGTAATTTGGGAGGGCCTTAGAGACATTTGTTAGTAATGTTTAAATACTATTTCTCACAAGAGACTTCGAGCACTTTGACTTTGGACATCTAACACAGCACTCTGCTTTATGCGCACATGTAAGTTTTAGCACTGTGATTTATTGTAGGAATAGTTAAAGCTAGTAAGGATTAATTAGGTATTTTTCTTTGAAATCAGACCTGTCCTACTGTATTATTTTAAGTATCTGTGTGATCTCTGAACTCTTAGATATCTCTGTGGTGTAGTAGTTTTGTCTATTGTTTTAATTATTTATTATTAAATATTTTTAAAACCTTCTACCTGTGGCTTGTTTGTGTAGAGATAAACTCTAGAGTACATTGCATATTTATAGAGGTTATTGTAATAGGCCACTCTAAAGTAAGCCTTAACTGTTAGTCATACTACCATTGGATAATAATATTGCACAGTAATAATTTGACACCCTTTTAAGGGCCTTTTACTAGCTGATATTATTAGTTGGGTGGCGGCAGTAATTACTACTGTATAGTCTGGGTAAAGGGGCACAGCTGGAGAATCTGTGTCAGCCTTTCCCCGGAGTGTCTGTGAAGTTGTATGAATACTTATCTCAAAGTGTGTGTGTGTGTGTTGTGTCAGCTACTTGGGCAGGGACACAAATCACTGGTTGGACAGAAAGGGTACAGGAGGTTTTAGCTTGCCCAGCTAGGCTGAGGCCTGGACCCTATAGCTGTGCCAATGGGGAGTCTTACTGGGGACCTGGTGAGCAAGGGAGCAACCAGACCCAGACTGACTGTGATCTGTGTGTGCACTTAAGGGAAATTGTACTTTACTGTGTGTATTAATTATCCTTTTCTCTTCTATGAGACAACCTCCCTGGTTTTAGTGGTGAGGATTGAGGCTCCTTGATTGCTGGGCCAGGGCACGGTCGTCACATAAACAATAAGGATGCAGGTCAGGAAAATAATTTGCAGTACCAGAATTTCAGCCCAATTGATTCTGCCAGCCCTGGGGTCAGTGTCAGCAGCAATAATTTTAGTTCCTTTAGTGAGATTCCACATGAGAATTCTACAGTGGATGCTAGCAACACAGTGATCAGTACTTTCTCAACCCATGTCAGTGAAGATAAGAATAACTCAAATATGCAAAAGATAACTTTGTTGGTGGATGCAGTCGCAACGGGTATTACAAGGCTGTCCTTTCATCCGCCTTCAGCCCAAGGTCATAGTGAACACGGACGTTTCCCAGATTGGGTGGAGGGGCATTTCCTGGAGAAAACAGTCCACTTGGTCCACCAAAGAGGCCAACTAGCATGTCAGTGTTCTGGAGATGAGAGCGGTGCTTTTGGTGTTGGAGGCATTCCAAGACTCTCTTTCTGTCTGAATAATTGCATTCCAGACAGACAACATGTCAGTAGTGTGGTACATCAGCAAACAAGGAGGAACCAGATCTTACCCCGTGTGTCAAGAAGCCCTCAGAGTGTGGCAGTGGGTGATATCTTTCAACCAGTATCTATTAGCAATGCATATTCCTGGGAAGTCCAGTGTGATGGCAGACAAACCGAGCAGGTTAATTTTACATCAAAGTGATGGAAATGATTTTCAGTCAGTGGGGCTAGGCTTGCTGTGATCTTTTTGCCTCTCCCCTAAACAACTGCAGTATCTTTTTTGCCCTTATCCCCCCAATGGGGGACTCACCTAAGAATGCTCTTCTCCACAGTTGTTCTTCCGTATACTTACTCCCCAATTCCCGTAATCCCCATTGTCCAGCAGAAAGCAGCCCAGTTGAAGAACAAAGATGTAATGTGATCCTATCTCGCCTACATTCTCTACAGATGGGTTCGGAGCCGATCCTCGGCTCCGACTCGGCCGCTATACAATAGAACGCAGTCTCTTATTGGCTGAGTTACCTCATATCCCAGGATGCACCACTACCACTTCCCCAGATCTCGTTTGCCGCTTTTCAGCATAGACGTGGTCTCGGACTTGGCTGAGCTAAGTATCTTTAGTCAGAAATTTTTTCTGTCTGAATTTTGGTAAAAACTTACCCAAAAGCTGTTTTAACAGCTATTGTTGTTGTGTGATTGGTTTTGCTATATTTTTTGTGGTAAATTGTGTTTTGTTTGTTAGTTAAGTCGGTGTTTAGCGGTCCCATTTAAGTTAGAGGGGCCTAGCCCTACCCTAGGCGTTTAAGTTAGAGTCTAGGTTGTCTGTTCCATCTTATTTTTTTCTTGTAGTCGGTGTTTAGTGTTTTATAACCATGTCTAAAGAACATAGACCATCCGGTTTTAAAAAATATGTTAAATGTAGTTATAAAATGTCTATAACAGATGACCATTCCTTATGTGTTTATTGTTTAGGTCCCAAGCATCTTCAGGAGTCCTGTAGCATTTGCCACGCTTTTTCCTCTCGAGTCCTCCAAGAGAGGAAAAATAAATTGATCTTAAAAGGGCTTATTACCCCTTCCTTTGAGGAAGCCCTATCTTCCTCTTCTTCTTCACCTTCTAGGAAGAAGAAAAAACCTTCGGCTCCGACCAGCCCGTCGGATCCGGCAGCAAAAAAGTCTCGGCAGGCTTCTCCGTCGGCTCCACAGGCTTCGGAGCCGAGGGCGGAACGGTCTGCCTCGATGTCTCCAGCCTCGACTCCTCTGGTTTCGGAGTCGAGAGCTCGGGCATCGAGAGGCGTGTCACCTTCATCGGCTCCACTGCCTTCGGAACCGATGGGGGTTGCCCGCTCAGACTGTTCCCCTTCGGTGCCAAAGTCCTCATCGGCTCCGAGGGAAATTGCAGTAGTAGTGGAGTCTCCCTCGGCGCCGATACTTCTAGAACCATTACGGAGCCGGTCCCACAGTCTTTCGGAGCCGGCGAAGTCGACTCGGACCCGGTCGTTCTCTTCTCGTTCTTCGAGGATGTCCGATTCGGACTTAGACAGGGTGCTTCAAAGGCTTTTCCAGTCTCCAGTCTTCGCAAAGTTGATCTCGGCTCCAGCCCAGTTGGCTTTGGAGCCGATCTCCCATCCTGCTACATCGATTCCTCCTCCAACAGCCTCGGCGCCGTTGGAGTCGGTGTTGGTGGAACCGGTGGAAGTTATCGGGTCGGTTCCGACTCTAACTTCAACCCCGTCCCTCGGGTCGGGGTTCGGTACGCGGACCTCCTCTGTCGGCCCGGGGACGCCGGCCCGATCCTTTCGGTTCCGAGCCTCCTCTCGGTGCGTCGGCTGCAGGGGTTCCGACTGCTGTGGTCTCGGGGGCTGAACCATCCCAGGACTCTGGGGGTCCAGCCTTCGATGCCATGAGAAGTGCCTTGGCCAAATCCTCTGTGGCCACTTCGACCATTTCACCACCACCTTCCCTGGGCATGGAGACTGGCGCTTTTGCAATCCCCCTGTCTCATGACAGTGGAGCCCCTGGGCCTGAGGTTACCCCCATTGGGGGTTCCCTTCTTCCTGGAGGTCCCTCCGACACACTTTCGGAGGAACCTCCCAGGAAGAAACAGTGTAAGAGGAAACATGTCGACTCCCCTGATGAGTCTCTCACTTTGGATACCAACCTCGATGATGCAGAGGGGTCCCCAAAGTCGTCCTCGGAAGATGTCTCCTTTGCGGACATCTTAGATATCCTCAAGCAGCGAGGCGACTGGCAGTCCAAACCCCCTTCTGCTGAGGAGTCGGTTTTCCTCAAGGCCTTCGGGGCTCAGCCCTCCGCCTCCTGGGTGTCTCCGCCCTTCGATGAGCTTCTGGATTTGATCTCTCGAAGGGCGTGGGAACACCCGG
The DNA here is from genome assembly GCF_019279795.1 of Protopterus annectens. Classification (NCBI taxonomy): domain Eukaryota; kingdom Metazoa; phylum Chordata; order Ceratodontiformes; family Protopteridae; genus Protopterus; species Protopterus annectens. The sequence continues at coordinate 248,522,807 of NC_056731.1, forward strand.
ATTCTGTGGAACCGGTGCCAGCTCACCCCAATAAGTTCCTCTCGGCTCCCCCGGACAAGGACTTTTTATCGAAAGGCGTGGCTGTAGATGCTATGGTGGTGGCATCTGCCACCCAACAAGATGTGGCAGATGCTTCGACGTCCGTCCATCCTCCTAATAAAGAGTCTAGGAGCATGGATCGGTACGGCAAGCATACCCTTTCTTCAGCGGCCTTTACATTAAGGTCTCTGAATTACCTGACACATTTCACCAGACTACAGAGGGATCTGATCAAGGAGCTTTCGGATACCCTCTCTGGTAACTTACCTGAGCAGTTGACCCAGACGGTTAACTCCCAGTTGGCTACCCTGTCTTCATTATCTAACTCGTCCATGAGGCTCATTTCTTATGCGGCCGAAGGAGCAAGTAGAGTGGCTGGAACAGGTGTTACTCTACGGAGACAAGCCTGGCTACGCCTGTGTCACTTTGCGGAGGCCTTTAAGTCTTCCTTTGCCGACACCCCCTTTGATGGGTCCTCAGTGTTTGGACCCAAGGTATAGGACACATTGACTCGCTGCGAACAGGAGGGTAAGACTTTAACTGCCGTAGGAGCCCGGTTTTCCATTCCCTTCAGACCTTATCCCAAGGCTCGAAGAGGAGGGAAAATGTGGTTCCGTAAGACTCAAAAGCCTTACTCGTCGCAGCAGAGCGATCCCCCTTCTAGAGGCAGAGGAGGGGGAAATTTTTCAGGGAGACGCCGTCCCAGAGGTGGCGGAGGCCCCCGCAACACTGGAGACCGCGAGTCCTTTCGTGGCTCCTCCTCCTTCCACCATCCCTGAAGGAGTACCCGACTGTGCAGCTCCGGAGCCAGTCGGGGGTCGCTTTTCGAAACACCTAAAGGCCTGGGAAAATATTACTCAGGACCAATGGGTGCTTCGAATCATCGCCGGAGGTTATACCATCCCCTTTGTTCAACCCCCTCCACCAGTCCAAAGAATCCCGGACCCGCCACCCAGTCAACGGGATCATGCAGCCAACGAAATATCAAAGCTGCTTCAAAAAGGGGTCATCCAACCTGTCCCCGCAGACCAGGCCGGATCAGGGACTTACTCAAGATTCTTTTTGGTGCCAAAAAAGACCGGGGACTTGAGACCCATTTTGGATCTCAGCAAACTAAACCAATTTGTAAAAAAGTCCAAATTCCGGATGGTCACTTTGCAATCCATTCTCCCGCTTTTGGAGAAAGGTGTTTGGATGTGCTCCATAGATCTCAAAGACGCCTACTATCACATTCTGATAGATCAGGCGCCGAGGAGACACTACGCTTCAGCCTAGGAGACAGTCATTTCCAGTACCGAGCACTGCCCTTTGGTCTCACCTCAGCCCCCAGGGTGTTCACCAAATGTTTGGCGGTGGTGACTGCTCACTTGAGAAGTCTAGGATTCCAGGTGTTTCCATACCTAGACGACTGGCTCCTAACTGCCACCTCCAGGCATCTACTCTTGGAAAACCTAGCAACCACTATCACACTAGGCAACTCCTTAGGAATCACCTTCAATTGGTCAAAATCTGTATTGCTACCATCTCAGCGTATTCTGTTTATTGGTGCAGAAATAGACTCAAGGCAGATGCGAGTCTATCTCCCTGCGGAAAGAATAGCGACGCTCCAGCTTCAGGTTCAGGCTCTGCTCCTCAAACGTCGTGCTCCAGCAAAAATGGTCCTACAGCTGTTGGGCTCCATGGCAGCCACCATTCTTCTGGTCCCCTTGGCAAGGTTGCACATGAGGATACTTCAGTGGCTCCTATCAGTCCAGTGGTCTTATCAAGACCTTCCTCTCAGTCACCACATACTGATCACAGACACGTGCAAACAGGATCTTCGTTGGTGGCTTCTATCCTCCACCCTGAATCTAGGGCGCCCCTTCGCTGCCCGACTCCCCTCTGCCACGCTGACTATGGACGCCTCCCAGACAGGGTGGGGGACATTATCTGGACAGGTCGGTCCAAGGCACGTGGCACTCCGACGAGAGTCTTCTCCATATCAATATCCTGGAGATGAGGGCGGTGCTTTTAGCGTTGCAAGCACTGCACGATCACCTCCCCCAGGGTACGATTGCCATTCAATCCGACAACATGTCGGTAGTCTGGTACTTAAACAAGCAAGGAGGAACCAGGTCCTACCCCCTTTGCAGAGAAGCCATGAAAGTATGGGATTGGGCGATTGCTACCAAGCGTTTCCTAGTGGCAACGCACATTCCGGGGAAATCCAACGTGATAGCCAACAGACTGAGCAGAACTATTCTCTCCCCTCACGAGTGGTCCTTGAACGACAGAGTGGTAACGCAGATTTTCACAAGATGGGGAGTCCCTTGTTGCGATCTCTTCGCAAGTCCCCTCAACGCGAAATGCCAACACTTCTTCACTCTGACCCCAGTTCCGGGGGAGATCCCCAAGGACGCTCTAGTCCACGTTTGGCCCTCTGGTCTGCTATATGCCTTTCCACTGGTTCCCCTTCTCCCCAAGGTGATTCAGAAGGCGATTCGCTTGAGAAGCAAAATGATATTAATCGCCCCATACTGGCCTCGACAAGTCTGGTTCCCCTTTCTTCACAGATATGCATTGGAGGGTCCTTGGTTCCTGGACCAAGTTCCGGACCTTTTGACTCATCAGTCAGGACAGCTCCATCAGTCCCTCCATTCATTAAAGTTGGCAGCCTGGCTACTCCTCTTCCAACCATAATTTGGAGCCATTCCTTTGCCCCTGAAGTCATGCACATCTTGTCTTCGGCCCACAAGACTTCTACGAAAAAGATATATAGCAATAAATGGAAGAGGTTTGCTATTTGGGCCCAACTCCGAGGATTAGACCCGATGACAGCCTCGGTATCAGAAGTACTGAAGTTTTTAGCTTCCCTATTCAATCAAGGTTGTTCAGTGTCTACCATCAAAGTACAATTGGTGGCTATTTCCAATTTTCATGAAAGTGTGGAACCTCCTTTAATGAGCAACAAGTTGTGCAAAGCCTTTATTAAAGGAGCTTGGCTTCTACGACCCCCTATATCTCAACCTGCACCTCCGTGGGACCTTAACGTGGTATTAGGTGCATTAACCTCATCCCCCTTTGAGCCGGCAGCAACCTGTGATCTAAAATTCCTTTCTTGGAAGACTGCCCTTCTAGTTGCTATTACTTCAGCCAGACGAGTTTCAGAACTTCAAGCCCTATGTGTTAAACCACCATACTTGGTATTTCACAAGGATAGAGTATCTCTTAGACCAAACCCATCTTTTATACCAAAGGTTTGTTCTAACTTTTGTCTACAACAATCACTAGAGCTACCGGTCTTCTTCCTCAAGTATTCGAATAGAGCTAAATATACTTTTCACTGCTTGGATGTGCACAGACAATTACGTTTCTATTTGGAGAGGACACACAAAGCACGAAAATCAGATCAACTGTTTGTGTCCTTTTCGGATAATAAATTAGGCAAAGCCGTCACAAAAGTCACTATTGCCAAGTGGATCAGGGACTGCATCAATCATGTTTATCTCATCTCAAGTAAGGAACTTATAGTTCCAGTGAAAGCTCATTCTACTAGGGCTATGGCCACTTCGGCAGCTTTTCATTCCAAGCTCTCTATTGGCGACATTTGTGCGGCTGCCACGTGGACATCTTCACACACCTTTGTTTCTCACTACAAATTAGATGTGGCATCCAGGGGTCGAGCTTCCTTCGGTTCCACAGTTCTCAGGAGTGTTTTCCAGTGAGCCACCCAGGAATTAGGTGCTAGGGACGCTATCCCATCTGTAGAGAATGTAGGCGAGATAGGATCACATTACATCTTTTAGTTATGTACTTACCATAACTTTAGATGTATGGGATCCATCTCGCCTACATTCCTAATAACCCACCCTCCTTCCCCCTGCCTCGTAGACCAGGAGAGGCCGGACGATCCGAAATTGAACTTCTTTCCTCTCTTGAAAGACCTGAGAATGTTATAACAATAGTGTGTTTCTATCAGCATGAGTGCGAACAAACAAGATCTGGGGAAGTGGTAGTGGTGCATCCTGGGATATGAGGTAACTCAGCCAATAAGAGACTGCGTTCTATTGTATAGCGGCCGAGTTGGAGCCGAGGATCGGCTTCGAACCCATCTGTAGAGAATGTAGGCGAGATGGATCCCATACATCTAAAGTTATGGTAAGTACATAACTAAAAGTTATCCTCATTGCACCTTACTGACCTTGACAGATTTGGTTTCCCTTCCTTTGGCCTCACCTACAGTAGCCACCTTGGATTCTGGATCCATCTCCAGACCTTCTGTCCCACCCAACAGGCATGGTTCATCCGGAGATCTCAAACCTCAAACTGACAGTGTGGTTTCTCCAATTCCCATAATAGCCAGACAACTATTGCTCTCTTCCCCTGTCCAATCAATACTTTTATCTTCCCACAAACCTTCTACTAGGAAACTCTACAGAAGTAAATGGAAAAGATTAATTTATCGGGCAGAGCAAAATCCTATTAACCCTTTCTCAACTCCAGTTCATTCAGTTCTGGAATTTTTGGTGAGTGAGTTTAATGAAGGTGCTATTTCATCAACTATAAAAGTCCAATTTCTAACTTTGATATTGGATTTCAAAATTCTTCACTGACTTCCTGTAAGCTGTTCAAAGCATTTTTGAGAGGCATTCCCCTGCTAAGACCCCCTTAAAAAGACCCCACTCCACCATGGGATTTAAATTTGGTACTGCAAGCCTTAATTCATTCCCCCTTTGAACCAGCAGCTAAATGTGATCTTAAATTCCTGAGCTGGAAAACTATCTTTCTAGCTGCAATTACATAAAACTACAGCAACTTCTCCAGGCAACTGAATGGATCCCAAAAGCAAAAGATATAATTAAATCCAACAGTATAAAGGCCAGGAATCCAACTGTCTTATAAAGATGTTTATATGTAACTGTGTATATAGTTTTATGATTTTTTTATTGCTTTAAAAATGGTGCTGCGGTAGCATTGTCACCTCTCAGTTAGACGTTGCCCATTCGATTCTCAGTTAGAACGTCTTCTGTGTGGCGGCATGCGTAAATGGGCGTTCCTTCGTTGAAGGTTGTGCGTTAGGCCCGGCAAGCCAGCATGTAAAACTCTACTGCCAATCATTAGTGGACCGGAGTTCCGCTGTGGCGACCCCTAACCGGGAAAAGCCGAAAGACACAAACAATTGCTTTAAAAACCCTTTAGACTGTATCATATGATGTGTTGTTTGTTTATGATAGGCTGGCATATTTATTAAATGCCCGCAGTGTTAGTGAATTAATGAACTGTTCTGTGCATTGAGAAGGAGTCTGTATGACTTGAAAGCTTTGCTTGTTAATTAAAGAATTATTTTTTTTATGACACGGTTGGATTCCTGGCCTTTAAACTGTTGCAGTTACATCTGCTAGAAGGATTTCGGAACTTAAAGCTTTATCTTCTAAGCCTCCATATTTGATTCTTCATAAGGATAGGGTCATATTACATACCAGTGCTTCCTTTCTTCCTAATGTGGTGTCAGAATCCAACATCAGCCAATCCAATAACTTACCAGTATTCTTTCCAAAATCTGAAAATAAGGAGAATATATGCTGCATTTATTGGATGTCCATAGACAATTACAATTCTACCTACACAGAACAAAAGAAATTAGAAAGCTAGATAGGTTCATAGGTATGTACTAGGCTATCTGCCCGAGGGCATTTATAAGCCTAACCAGAGTGTGTCAGCTTTCGCCGCCCCATTGATTGATTAACTGAGCCTCTGTCAAGAAGAGCCAATGAAGTGATCCCAGGGGTGTATTTTCTGTTACCCATCCACTCGTCAAGGTTTCTCTTGAAGAGTGTTAGTGAGGGGCTCTGCCTAATGTAGCTAGGAATTTTGTTCCAAAGCATGGGGAGTCTCTGTGACAGGAATCTATCCCTCCAGCATGTTCTCTTTATTGTTGTGGCGAGGTTTAGCTCACTAGAGTGAGTGGCTCGCAGTGACTTGGATTTCTTTAGGTGGAGCATGTCCATCAATTCTGAGTTGGACATGGCTTTGTAAGTCAGGCAGAGATCACCTCTGAGTAAGTGATATGCCACTGAGTACAGCTGGAGGTTTTCCAGTCGGGCTGCATAGGACATATGTTTGAAGCCAGTAATCCTCTTGGTGAGGTACTTTTGTGGTCTTTCCAGCTGTTGGAAGTGTTTTCTGAGGTACATCCCAAATGGGGCATTGTACTCTATGATGGCTCTGATGAGTGATGAGTAGAGGGGCACTATAATCTCTTTATTTCTAGATGCGAACCCTTTAGTAATTAGATGGGCTACATAGGATTTCCTAACTACTTTGGCAATATGATTGTCAAAGGAGAGATTACTATCTACCTGAGTCCCCAGATCTCTTATTACCTCTTCTGTATTAAGAGGGCTGCCACCTATGTGGTAATTCATGGGTATTTTGTTTTTCCCAAATGGGATGACCATGCATTTTTTTGGCATTTAGCTTGAGACCATGACTTTGATACCAAGTGTCTGTCTCAGTAAGGCCCTTTTGGAGAATGTCCATGTCAGTCGGAGAATCAATTATGGCTCCCAGTTTGCAGTCATCGGCGAACTTGGTTAGCCATAGTCCTCCTGTGTTTGCCTGTACTTCTGAGAAGTATATGCTGAACAGTAGAGGTCCCAGGACCGAGCCTTGTGGGACACCACTTGTGACTGGTTTAGAGTCGGACCTGGAGCCAGCTATTCTTACCGTGAGAGTTATGTTTGTAAGCCAGTTGCCAACCCATCTCGTGACGTAGGGGTTTATGTTCAGGCTGGTGAGTTTTTCTATAATTCCCGAGTGGGGAATGGTGTCAAAACCCTTGGCGAGGTCAAGATAGGCTATGTGAACCACCTTCCCCTCATCTGTGGCCTTGGTGACTGTCTCGAAGAAGTCAACCAGGTTTAATAGGCATGATCTGCCCTTAACAAAGCTGAACTGGGTCGGGTCAAGTGTTTGGAGGTTCCCAATGTCTTTGTTAATGAGTTCCATGATGATGCGCTCCGTAGCCTTGCAGACCAGGCTAGTCAGGCTTATGGAGCGATAGTTACCAGGTTCAGTTGTGGCCCCTCCTTTATGGAGCGGAATAACCGTTGCTCTGCTCCATTCTATGGGTATTTAACCTGTGGAGAGGCTGAGGTTGAACAGCGTGTTTAGGTGGGGGGTTATTTCATTCTGTAGTTTGTGCAAGACACAGCCTGGGACACCATCTGGCCCCATTGATGCTGTGCTTTTGGCTTTTGAAAGGGCTGTTTTCGCCTGTGCTTCTGTGATTTCTGGGACACTACACTTTTCCGGTATTGTTGTGGGCCCTTTTGGGGGTGAGAGGGGGGTGAAGTTTGCACTGAATCTATCTGCCAGGATGTTGGCAATATCAGTAGGGTTCCATATGTTTTGTGCTATTTTGCACTAGCTCAGAGCATATCTGCGAGTTGCCACTTAGATTCTTGACATAGCTAAAGAAGGCTTTGTGGTTATCTTTTGAATCCTTGGCTATTTTTCTTTTGAAGTTAGCCATGGATGATTTTATGGGGAACCTTAATTTCTTGCTGATACTGATCAGGGATGTCTTTCCTTCTTGGGATTTTCTTTTTTTCTGAATTAGTTTCTGCCTTCTATTGTATAGCCTGTTTATGGCAGGGGTCCACCAGACTGGTTTCCTTCTCTTAGGAGAGTGAGTATTGGTTTTGCTAGGGATGGCACGATCCATGCATCCTTGTAGGTGCTCATAGAGTGCATTTGTAAAGGTTCCTGCATCTTAGACACTGTTATCCTTTAGCGTGGGGGCTGTGAAACTTAACCACCTCTGTCTTAAGTAAGGTGAAGTTTGCTATAGAAAAGTTTTTATCTCTAGCTATTTATCTCCTTTGCAAATACTAAATTGGGCAAATCAGTTACAAAGGTAACTTTAGCTAGATGGTTGACAGATTGCATTTCATTTGTCTGTAACAAGTTGAATCTACCCTTGCCAAAACCTTTAAAAGGTCATTCAACCAGATCTATGGCAACGTCATCTATGTTCCAGTCTAGAGCTTCTATGGACAATATATGTGCAGCTGCAACTTGGTCAAATCCTCATACTTTTGTCACTCATCACAAAGTAGATCTGGTCTCAAGGGGAAGAGCAGCCTTTGGCTCAATCATACTCAAGAATAGCCTTCCTTAGAGTCCACCCAGGATTTTAGTTAGCTGGGGACTCTGTCACATTAGTTGAGGAATGAATGAAAATTGACAACATTGGATAAAGAAATTATGTACTCACCATAACATTCCATCTGTGTTGTCCATTTTAATTTTTCCTCTACTCCCCACCCACCAATCACCAACCTTTTCAGTGACTGACTTCTGGAGGAGTGAGAGGCTTCAAGGACATGACTGTCCTTTATGTTGAGCTCCAGATATGGCATATTATAATAGTCCTTCTGTCAAGCAGCAAACAAGGTCTGAGGGATGTTAGGGATTGGTGCATTATGGGTAGGAAAGGAGCTTGAGAGACGTTTTTGGAGGCCACAAGCTAGTGTAATGGCCAAGTTGGATCCAAGGATCAAATCCAAACCCATTAGTTGAAGAAGAATGAAAATGGGCAACACAGATGAAATATTATGGTGAGTACTTAACTTCTTTTTCTTCCTCAGGTTCTTCAAGACTTGCTCACCACTGAAGTCATTGAACTAGTGCCATTAAATCAAAGTGCAGAGGTTTCTATTTCCTACTTGCAGATATCCCTATTGCCAAAATCTCCTTTCTCCATTCTTGTGTTGGTCTAGTTCTTAGAATAGAATACTTTCTGCTGTTTTATGAATACAGTGTTCTTTATGGTTGCCATTATTCTCCTTAAGGATCTGCATCCAATATACCACTCTCTCTTTATCTCTTGAATCTCACACCTGTTTCAACACCATACCTTTCCACTTTGAATTATAATCTTCTGCTTGTGTTATATATGTAAGTATATATACACACACGCACACACACATGTATATATCTGTATGAACCTTAACTATGTAGCTCTAAAATATCCTTTCAAATCATGTAATCCTAAACCACCTTGTTCTATTGAAAGGAACAACTTATCCCATTTAAATCATCTTATCCTGTTCCCCTCCCAGATAAATTCCTTCAACTCTTTATTATTATCCAAAGCTTCTCTTCTGTTTGATAAAAATACACCATACCCATATATAAAAATATATAGGCTAACATTTTTTCACTGCTTATATCTTACTGTCCATATCAATAAAAAGCAGTCCCAGTTTCTCAGTTTTTGTATAATCTTTTGCTTAGTCTCTTCCCACATATCTTTAGCTGCCATATCAGAAACCTTTTTAATCCATAGTACTAAATACTTTATCTTATCATGTCGCTATAAGCATGGATATTGCTAAACCATTTTGTGTGTGGATACATTATTTACCGCTATAGCATTTATTTTATCATCATTAATGTTATATCCTGAAAAGACTTGAAACTATCTCAAAATGTTCCACAACACTGAAGTGTCCTTTTCTGGATCAATCAGGTATGAAATAAGACCATCTCTAAATAAAGACAACTTTTCCTGATTACATTTCCAGTTATAGCTTTGAATTTCTGAATCCCTTATTTTCTTTGCCAATAGCTCTAAATGTAAAGCAAATAGAGGGGGAAAGAGGACATCTCTGCTTGGCTCCTTTCTTCAAACACAACTTATCAGAAAGGAATCTTCCTATTTTAATTCTTGCCTCTGATCTTTCATATAACCTCCTAATTAACCTTAATATTGTATCAAGGAATGAAAATGCTTCCATTGCCCTATTTATAAAATCCCAGCTTAATATGTCAACTGCTTTTTCAGCATCAAGAACCACCACCAACAGTGGTATTTTCTTGCATTTTGCTAGCCTCTGGATCATTGTTCTGTTAATGTCAAATGTTCTCTGAAAAGTGACTCAATGGATGGCACAAAGAAACTCTTATCAGGTTGCAGGGCAAAGACAGAAAGATAAAGAAGATAGTCAGCCACCCTTCATAAGGGATGCCAGCAACAACCTGCTCACCAATCCACAGGAAGTCAAAGGAAGATGGAAGGAGTATTTCCAGCAGCTTCTGATTGAAGAAAAAAACACAGAAGCTGTACTGCCACAGACACAGCCTACAGTGAGAGAAGTGGAGCCCACCCAAAAAAGTAAGAATATCACTAAGGAAAATAAAGTCAGGGAAAGCAACAGGCTCAGATGAGGTCACAGCAGGTATGATAAAGATGCTTGGTGAGATAGGGGAGAAATGGCTGCTGTGGGTACTCATAGCAGTTTGGAGAGAAAGGCTTTTCCCAGATGACTGGAGAATAAGCATACCCATTTCAGTGTACAAGAACACAGGGGACATCCGTAACTGGAGGCAGTACAGAGGGATCAGACTCCTGTCACGTTGCATGAAAGTTCTGGAGAGGGTGATTGATAAACAGATATGCAGAGTAGTAGAATGTAAAATGGGAGATGAGCAGTTCGGGCTCAGCTCAGGATGTAGCACAACTGACCTGGTGTTTGCAGTGAGACATAGTTAAGAAGAAGCTAGAGATGAGGAGAGAGTCCAACTGGGAATTCCTAGGCTTGGAGAAAGCATATGACAAGGTACTAAGAAAGCTGATTTGGGCAGTACTGCAGTGGTTCAGAGTCATAGAAACATTGATAGAATTAGTGCAGGCTATGTACAAGGACCCAATGACTCAAGTATGAACAGTGTTCAGTCTCACAGAGGGGTTCTCATTTGGAGTGGGTGTGCACCTAGGTTCAGCTCTGAGCACACTGCTATTCATACTGGTGATGGACTACATTAGTAAATAGGGCAGAGGGGACAGATTAACAAAGTTGCTGCATGCAGATGATATGGCATTACAGGCGGAATTTGAGCAAGAACTTCAGCAAAGGATAGAGGAATGGAATGCAAAACTGAAGACACATGGGATGAAACTAAGCACAGATAAGGCAGTGGTAATGGCAGCAAATTGGAGAGATCAGAAGAAACTGAGAATTGAGATAGAAGTGAAGATAGTGGTACAGGTTAATACCTTCAAGTATCTGGGAGGGGTGGTTGAGGAGAAGGGAAGTGTGAATGAAGAGGACAAAGCTAGAATCAGAGGGGCTGCAGTGAATTGGTATAGAGACTCAAGTGTAGTCTATGACAGAAGAATGCCAAAGAAGCTGAAATGTAAGGTGTACAAGGCAGTGGTGCGACCAATACTACTGTATGGTACAGAAACTAGGGCAGTAAAGGCAGAGCAGATGACAAAGCTTGAGGTGATAGATATGAAATGCCTAAGAAGGGTGGTAGGATGCACACTGTGGGACAGATGAAGAAATGAGAACATAAGAGCAGAAGCCAAAGTAGCTCCAGTTGCAGAAAAGATCAAAGAGAACAGATTAATGTGGCTTGGACACATGTGCAGAAAAGCAGAAGACAATCTGGTGAATAAGATCTGAGACAGACAATAAGAAGGTAGGAGGAAATGAGGACATCCAGCAAAGAGGGGGATGGAGTGTGTGACAAAAGAACTGCAACAGCCAGGCATGAGTGTCAAAGAAAGCAGGAGTATAGCACTGAATTGAGAGAAGGCGATAGTTAACACGATACCCTGACCCCCATGTAGAAAATGGGAAAAAGGAGGATGATGATGATAATAATGAAGATGATATTTGCTTCCCCTCCACAAAACCACATTGATCCATATCTATCAATTTTGATGATTATAATCATGGTTTAAATCGAAATGGGTGTATATGAAGCTGGTTCTGATTGGTCTTTTTTATCTTTAGGTAATACCACCACCACAGCTTTCTTCCAAGATGTTTATGCTTTCCTTCCTTTTAAAATACTGTTAAAAAAGCTTCCAGATCTTTATCATTTTCTTCCCTCCTAACTACCAAACTTCCACAGGAATACTATTTGCTCTTGGAGACTTTCCTGCAAATTGATTAGATGTCACCATTTTATCTCATCTTTTCCTGTCTTTAATATTAACTGGTGTGCCTCATCTACCTCTGACCTTGGCATAATTAACTCTTCCATAAATATTTCCATTTGAGCTCTTTCCTGATTTCCACATTCCTATGCTTTATACAGATGTTCATAAAATGTCTGAAGTGTCTCTAATATCCTCTACATGATCACTGTTTGTTTTTTCCCTTCTTATTGGCTCCCTAAATTGGGCAATGACCCTTTCTACTTTCTGTTGCCTAAGTCATTGTGCAAGTAGTTTTTATACTCTGGAGTTGTTTTCAGAAATAGTTGCTTTACAGCAGTCTTTCTAAACTCATGCATATTATTCAAATACTCTCTTGTTTTTTTTCTTTATCACTGTACAGTTACGCTTCTGTGTGTCCTATGAGATTCCCCTTATTCTGCAATACTTTAATTTTGTCAGCTCCTATAAATAAGTCATATTACTTCTTAACCATATTTCTTTCTCTTTTATTCCTACCTTATTTTTAAACTCCATTTTTATTTTATCCCACTCACTAGGTATCACTTCTGAAAAAGCTTTTACCTTCACTAAAAAAAACTCAAGAATAATTTCTACTACCCATTCCTTAAATTCATCTCTTTTTAACAGGTAGGTGGAAAAGCAACATTGTCTCATTTTACTTCATTATCCTGCATATTTTTCTCAGTGCTTATAGGTACATGATCTGAAACAGTTATTGGATAGGTATATTAGCTTTTAATCACATGCACATGTCCTGTGCAATATAATTTCTATCCAGTCTAGCTCAGTTATTGTACCTTGGGGAACATGTAGATTCTGTTTGTTTCTACAAATGAATTCACATCTTCCATACTAAATAGTTTCATACATTTCTTCAGAAATCTACTATTTTTGTTATATTCTCCCTTCTAGGTCACCCGATACATCCTCATTATTAAATATCTAATGCCAGCCCCTACCTATAAGTAATATTCACCTCTGAAATCTGATTATTTATCAGAAAATATTATTAAGCACCATAATGACAAGCCTTTTTTCCTGTTCTATCACTATTGCAGCCCCTCTAATAATCATTATTATTGTTCCTGTTTCCATTGTTCCCGATATTCTGCTGAATAGCCATCCTGAAATCCTTTCTTTGTCAAATTCACATATTCATTTCTTTCCAAATGCATTTCTTGCAGCATTACTATTTTCTCTCTGCATTTCTTAGTATAATTCAGTACTCATTCCTCTTTGTATATACCTTTAATGCTATTTACGTTGCAAGATAATATGGATAGAGTAGCCATTATGATAAAAAGCTGGTTGTTCCCACCTAATATACATGGCAGTCTTTTTTCTGAATGTGTATTTCCAGAGTTGTCTTACATGCACGCACTAATGTTTGTCAGACTGATCTTTTATACAGTTGTTTCTTCTCATCAACATGTTGAACCTATGTCACATTTTTCAAAAACTATTGTTTTAATGAAAACCCTCAAACAAAAAAAATATTTTCAGAACACCCCATCCTCTATTAACTTGGAACAAGCACGCAAAACTATGTAGATCTTCAAAAAATGATGTTTAACCCTCCAGATAAGTGCAATTGCCCCAAATTGACAGCTATATTCTCGGGCATTACCTAACCTAAAATTAAGGTTATCTATGCTAAAGCACATGCTATAGCCTGTGTTCCCACCTCCACTGATTAGAGTATGTTTTTTTCTTATCTATTTTTCCCCTCCCAGATGTGAAAATCAGCTTGCATGGTTTCAGGAAACATTCACTTTTAGCACCAAGAAAAAAGAGCACTGGCTGTCATTGAATAAAACTAAACTGCACACTGTTCAAGTACAGCTGCCTTCAGCTGAAGACTTCTTGACTCTCATTGAAAACATTTGCTTATGGAATAAAACAAGCTAATATCTCTGCAAATGCAAGGAACTTAAGGTTTTCATGTCTGTCATCACTGTGTCTTATTTTTCAAGCCTAGTTTATAGCTTAAGTCAGTGGCATTAATTAGACATCCACCCTTGTAAAATTAAGAAAAATCATTTTGATTCCCTGTATAGTATAATTGGTGTACTTTTGTACCCATCAGCCAAGGATCACAACATAATAACTTAATTTTGCTTCTCTCCAGCATTTCTTCACTTGTAATAGTGTAAAGCCTTTATTTCTTTCAACTAAAAAAGTACTTGTTTGCTTTAATATTTTTAAGATATATATAAGAGTTACTGAAAAATACACCCTCTACATTTAGAATACCCCGATGCACATTATACAAAACTGCTGTACTGTATAACATGCAGATCTGATGTCTTTTCCAACCAGTCCTCTATGTATAGGTTTCGGATCCAACCTCTGATCCAACTTCGGCCACTTCTAAGCATCTGATCTGGTGCTCAGACTCCTCCCCTTCCATATAATCTCTGTGTAGAGAGAGAGAGGGAGCGCTACTTCAGATCTTATTTGCTACCATAAGCAATTGATAAGTCTGTGGTGCTCAGGAAAGACTTTAGTGAATATTCATTAAAAGATAAATATTTGTTCATTTGGGATTAGCTTTTCTCTTTGACTCATATATCCTACCCCTCTAGTAACACTTTGAGCATTTTGTTTTCCTCTCTCATTTTATTTTTTCTTCTTTTCCTTGTCTCTGACTCATGATGTAGGACTCCAAAAAAAAAGAAATAAAAGAAAGGCTGTTTTTTTAGGGTAATTTTCTTACTTTAAAAGGGTATTTTTGTGTTTTTACCTGTTTTGTTTTCTTCCAGAATAGCAGACAAGACTTCAGGCTTTAAAAAATGTGTAGCTTGTTCACACAACTTCCGAAATTGGGAAGCACTCGACAAGTGCATTTCCTATTTAGCGCCATCACACTTGGACATCTCTTGCTCCATATGTAAGGCCTTAATCCAAAAGGCCATTAATTAAAGGATAAATAAGCTCATTTTGAAAGGGCTCCTTCAGCCTTTCTTGGGAGACAAACCTTCTTCTAAATCAGGGAAGTTGGCTGCTGCTTCTTCCTCATCTACTTCTTCAGCCAGAAAGGTTTCTGACAAGTTGAAAGATAAATAGATTCTGAGAAGGAAATAGATCCACATCTGATACCCTTGTTGGTTCAGTGCCTAATATATCCAGACCTTCAGAGACAATGCTGTTTTTGGATCCTGTAATCATAGAATGCCTTATCCCTCCTAAGTTCTCCCTGGACCCTGTCTCCCCTAGACTTTGATCTCCAATTTTTCAGGACAGACCTCATTACCATTCTAGACCACCCTCCTCTTGCTCTTCTCTTAGGTCAGCTAGTTCTACCAGGAGCCTCACTAAAGCTGACCATGGACAGGATGATGATAAGATTTCTAAGATCCCAGATTTAATTGGGGGTCCTTCCAGCTCCGGCCACTATCAGAGCCAGAATTACTACCTTTTCCCCTCTCTTTGTAACGGCTCCTTCTTTGATCTGGCATTGTCATTCAGATCTCTTTTATCTGACTCTCACCCAGGGAGATAGATCTGCATCCAAAAATGTAGCTGTTTCAACCAGCTCCACTGGCCATTATGGTGAACCAGCACCCCACCCACTCGAGTATTCAAGTCAAGAATAAAAAAAAAAAAAAAAAAAAAGTACTTCACTGTAATAAGCCAATCCATACATCCCCCCAGTTGCTCCATTGATGAGCAAAAAAAAAAAAAAAAAAAAAAAAAAAGGATGTTCGGCTGCATAAACCCCCCCCCCCCCCCCAGCCATTCAGGTCCAGTTTCTGTGCCCTGTCTGCTACCCACCCTCAACTAATTTCTTTTAAACTGCAACAAACTGCTAGAAATGTAGGGAGCACTATGGTACTGATGTTTTAGTTAAAAAAATGTTTTTTTTTTAAACTATAACAAACTGTTTGCTGCAAATGTAGTAAACATTTGCTACAGTTTATATACCCTGCCTACACAGCACTACAGCACTCGACTTTTAACAGCCTGTAGTGCATTAAAGAAAGACTGGGATCAACTAGTCATGCCCCCCCAACATTTTGCACCCAGGGCAGTTGCCCCTGTCACTCCACGCTAGCTATGCTACTGTCTGCATCAAAGTTGAGATTCCATATGTCCTCAACTATGATGAGTTCTCTGACAAAGCCGGCTCTGCCTTTGCCAGATCCATCTGAGTCTCGAAGTTTAACCATCAGTATGAACTCCCATTCCTCCTCCTAAGAGCCTTGGTGCTTGATAGTTTGGCTCCTGCATCAGCCTCGGATGTCAGCCAAATGGCATCTAGGTTTGAGTCACCTTCAGGAGTTTCAACTTCTACAGCAAGGCTCCCAGGGTCCGTATAAGTTCAACGTTCAAGGCTTTTGAGAGAGTGCTCTCTCAACCTCAGAATTGGATCCAACCCCCCCCCCCCATAGGACTTCCCATGGTCCACAGCCTACTCTTCTTGTCCTGTTGAGGCAGTCAATTTCCAGAAGCCTTGAGTCAGTCCTCCTAGGAGAGACCATGTCAGCTCCTCAGTCCTCTCCTGAACAACACATAGAAGAGGTACACAGGAGGTACTTGAATTCTCTTCAGTAATCCCCTACCACTGACACTGACTTTGATGCTGGAGAGTGTTCCGTCAAATCCCCCCTTGAGCACTTCTCATTTGGAGATATTCTCAAACTTCTCAGACAGAAAGGGAGGTTAGTCTTCCCAAGTGCTTTCTCCAGAATAGTCAGTTTTCCTTGAGGCTTTTTGTTCTGGCCCATCTAATTCTTGGGTAGTCCCCCAGGGTGATGAGATGATAGACCTGATCTTTTCCTGGATGTGGAAGGAGCTGGACTTAGCTGAGCCTATTCCTAATAAACCTGAAAATTTCTTGTTTCTCCCAAAGACTGCTCCCATTGGAGCAAGGGACCCATGGTAGATTTCATGGTAGTGGCGGCTGCTGCTAAGAAGGAACTTGCAGAATAAAGTTTTTCTGTCCATCCACCAAACATTGAATCACATGTGTTGGACTGATTTGGGAAGATTGTTTGTCTCATTTACTTTTTCAGTGAGAGTGCTTAATTACTTGGCACATGTTGTGTTTCCAGAGAGATTTGATTAAGGAAGTAGATAAATCTCTCCTATGGACCTTGTCTGCTGAGTAAATAAAATCTATTGATTCACAGTTGGATACCCTGCAGTCTTTATCCATTGCCTCTGTGTGTCTCTTCTCTAATGCCACAGATGGTGTATGTAGGCATGTATGTGACTTTGTGGAACATTTCAAGACATCCTCTGTCAACACTCCATACAATGGAGCATTCCTTTTTGGTCCCAAGGATAAGAAGACTATCTCAAGATGTAAGAAGGATGGTAACTCCCTATCTGCCTTAGGGATCATATCCTCTACACTGTCAAAGGATCTTCTCCAGAAACCAGAAGGGAGGCAAGATAATTTGGTTTTGTAAATTCCAGGGATTTGTATCTGATATTTTTGAGAAAGAGCCCCTGAGGCAGAGTGGGAACCTTTTATAATGGATGTCACCCAAGGAGCAGAGGTGGCCCGCGAAATCAAGGTTTCAGAGATCCTTTATTAGAGAAGCCTTTCCAGCACTCCTGAATTGTTGCCTTTCATACTCTGTAGACAGTCAAGGACTCTTATCCCTGCACCCAACAACCTTGATGTCCATCACTCAAGACAAATGGGTGCAAAGGATCATTACCAGGACATTCATAGATTGTTACTAGGCTAATGACCCGGGGACCTTTCTAAGCCTAGCTAAATTTTCCCAAAAGAATAATGATGTCCTGCATCCAAATAAGACATTGAGAGCCAGGCATTTATAAGCTTCCTGTGTTTCCCATTCGCTGGTCTAAGTTGTGCTTAAATTGGGTAATAGAGCAACTCAGCTTCACATGGATAGGAAGCCTGATCCATAGGAGGGGCAGTCTCTGGCATACATATCTGTCTCTCCAGCATGTTATTTTTAAGTCACAGACAAAATTCATTTACCTATACCTTGTATTTCTGGTGCTGTTTGACTTACAAATATGCAGGAGATTCACAAGTGTGGGATTTGTGGATGCCTTGTAAGCCAGGAATAGATTTCACCTCAGCAATTTATAGGAGACAATAGAGTGAGTAAGATGCTCTGCGTAAGACAGGTTTGTTACACTTTGTAGTTGTGAAGCTATTTCATTCCCTTTCATACCCTTCCTCCATGCCCAAAAAGAATTCCTGATGTTCCATTGGCACAAAGGGAAGAAGCCACTTTAGAAATAAGGAAGCTTTTAAGAAATCAAGTAATCTAAGCGGTCCCACCAGATCAGAGATGATCCAAAATTTACTCAAAATTTTTTTTAGTGACAAAGAAATATGGAAAGTGCATGGCAGAGATGACAGCTCATTTACAACTGCAGGGTTTCTAGGTATTCCCATATTTGGTTAATTGTCTCATCACCTCCCCTACCAGAAATCTACTTATTCAAGCCAGAGATTCCTTGTTTATTTATTATTTATTACATTTCTTAACCGGGTTATGTCTGACTGGGCCAGAAGCCCGTTTTCAGCAGAGGCCCGAGGAGAAAAGCTCCACAAGCAGCAACAAAGCTTACATTAATTATAATTAATATAATACAGTAGATAGAATAGAATACAAACCAATAGTACACATGTATACAGGGTTTGTAAGCTTAAAGTGAAATACTAATTACAAAGACTATTGTTAAATTAGAAATGCTAATTACAAAGTGTGCACTAAATAAAATAAAATCAGAGACAGTATGTATAAATATTAACAGTGATGAAAGGCATGGAGTTATTAACTATGTAGAGAATGTCTGAAATCAAAAACATAAATTCTAATAATCAAATTAAAAGAGTGCAAGCTGTTATGGGTCAGCAGAGTTAGAGCAAAGTTGGAGGGAGTATATTTGGAGATAAAGTACGCTAAGGTATGGGAGGTAGTAGAATTAACCTGGAGAATGACAGGAGCAAAGCTCTTGTTTGGCTAGGTAATTTTTCAAGAGTTGTTTGAACTCATGGTGGTGAGGATTTTGTGTGATGGACTGTGGAAGAGAGTTCCACAATCTGGCTATTTTGTGGGAGTAAAGGGAGTCACCATGGTAGTTATGGGAGCGTGATACCTTTAGTATTAGATTGTTGGAGGATCTGAGAGACCGGATATTAGTACTAGGTTGGACAAGGTTAGAGAGAGCGGGGCAGTTACTGGGTTGGTATATTATTTTGTGGGCCATGGTCATTTGGTTGTGTGATAAAAGATTAGGGAATTCTAACCAGTTGAGCTGGGAGAGAGCAGTGCAGTGGTGAGTCTTGTAAGGCTTAGTAGCAAACTTGGTGATTTTGTTGTAGCAGGATTCAAGGTTATTGAGCTCAGACTTGCGTAGGTTTGTGACTATTTGAGATCCATGTAGGTGGGTGGAAAGCAGGTGTGACCGAGCAGTGGCTACTCTGGCACTCTGAGGGAAGTATGGTTTAGCCCTATAGAGGGTACCAAGTTTGGCGTGAACTTTCTTGATGGTAAAAGATATGCTTGTCAAATTTTAGGTACTCATCTATTGTGACACCTAGCAATTTAGCCTGGCTAGTGGGCTGTATTATGGTTCCATTTGAGGACAGGATTGTCAGAGGGAACTGTCCAGGTTTGGATAATTTGTTTCTAAAGGAAATAATCTTAGTTTTGTTTGGGTTAAGTATGAGTTGATGTGCCGAGAGGTATCTTTCTGTGTCCTGAAAGGAAGTTTGCATTTTTATTTGAAGTTCTTGTGGTGAGGGGGCTGAGCATATAAGTGTGGAGTCATCTGCATACTGGACAATGTGAGCCAGTTGAGTTGCAGAGCTGAGATTATTAGTAAATATGGTAGAGGGGAGGAGAACAAGAATGGAGCTTTGGGGTACGCTGACTGAGATGGGGAGTAGGGGGCAGAGACTGTTAGCCCATTTAGTTGCTTGCTGACAGTTGGAAAAATAACTGTGGAACCAGGTTAGGGATGCAGTAGTGAGGCCATAAGTTGCGGGTTTGTCTGGAAGTAGTTGGTGAGAAACAGTGTGTCAAAGGCTTTAGACAAATTGAGAAAGATAGAAGAGACAGCATGACCTTCATTTATGAGGTTGTGAATGGTATTGGTGAAAGATATTAGAGCTGTGCTAGTACTATGTGTAGGACAAAAGCCATGCTGAGAGCTGTACAGCAAGTTTGAGACTAAGTAGGTGGTGTAGGAGTTGTTTGTGGATGCATTTTTCTAATATTTTTGTGAGGGGGTAGAGGATGGCTGTGGGACGGTAGTTGGTTAGCTCCCTGGAGGGTGCACCGTTGTGGAGGGGAGTGATGTGTGATAGTTTCCAGAGAGGAGGGATGTACTGTTCTGTAACTGAACGATTAATTAAGATAGAAATGGGATAAGCGATAGAAGGAGCTGAAATCTTTAGAAATTCATTAGGAAGTAGGTCAGCTGCAAGGCAACGGGTTTAAGCTTGGTGAAGAGTTTTTTATGTAGTTGGTTTGAATGGTATTAAAAGTGAGGAGGTTGGGGAAGTCTGGGAAAGGAGTAGGAATGGTAAGTGGGTTGGTACTCTGGGTACCTAATAGGGTGGTTATGGATTTAATAAAGTGTGAGTTGAACTGGGTAGCTATAGGATCAGTGTTGTTAGGAGGGGCAGGGGTAGGGGTATGGCTAGGGCAAGGAGATAGTTAATGCTTTTCCAGAATTTTTGGGGGTTGTTCAGATATTTATGTTGACTGGCTAGGAAGTAGGTTTGTTTGTCCTTTTTGATTTGTTTTTTTAGCTAAGTTATGAATCTGTTTAAGAGGTTGGCTGAATCTTTGGTAGTCAAGTATGCTCTCCATGCCCTATCTGTATGTTTAAGTAGCAGTTTGATGTCATTTGATAACCATGGTAGTTGCTTGGCTCTTAAGTGAACCTTCATAGTGGGAGCAAGGCTGTTAAGTATGTTAAGGAAGGTGTTGTTGAAATATTGGACAGCCAGGTCAAGGTGGAGGTGTTTAAGTGGTGACCAGTCACACTGTTGTAGTAATAGGTTAAAGATAGAAGGGGAGAAATGTTTTATGCTACGTATGTATTTGTAAGAAATGTTATTTTGTGTGTGTATACGTTTTCTGTAAAGAAAGGTTGGGGAATGGTCACTAAGGGAATCCACCAGGCATCCTACTAGGTGGTGTAGGTTGGGCCTGTTAGTCAGAATCCAATCTAGGGTTGACTGCTTATTGGAATGTTTGTGCGAGTGGGACAGGTTATTGTTTGAGTGAAATTGAAGAGGTTTATGTGATTTGAGGGGGGTACTAGATGTGCAGGAGTGCCAGTCAAGATTGAAATCACCAAGAATTATAGTTTCTTGGCTGAAATTGGTAGATGCCCAGAAAAGTAGATTTTCAGTTGTAGAAAGATTGTTGCCTGGAGGGAGATAGGCAGTGATGATAATTATGTATCTGAAGTAGTCACTTCATTTGCTCTGCAACCTGTGGGTATCGGATCCGACTTCAAATCCGAGCCGGCAGCTTACCAAGCTCCAAGATCCGAGCTCCTAGCTCCTCCCCCCTACCCATAATCCCCTGCTACCAACCACATTACCTCAGATCGTTTTTTGCCGCGGCTGAAGAAGCTTTCCCTTTGAAGAGCTCCTGGCTGGGTGAGATCGTTTCTATCTTTACTTCATCCTAAAGTTTCAAAATCGTGTGTGTGTGGTAGTAAACCTTTTTCTACCCCTTTTTAGTGCTAGTTTAATTTTTCTGGTACAGTTAGTTAGTTTTTCTTTTGTCACTCCCCCTCCCCCCTTAGCGTTTGGCTGTGTGTGTGTGTGAGTGTTTTAACATGGCGGAAGGGCCTAAGGCCATTTTTTCCAAATGTACTGAGTGTGGCCACAAGCTTTCCCCAGCTGATGGCCACACTCAGTGCGTTTTGTGCCTGGGGGCAGCCCATCTTTCAGAGGCCTGCCAGATCTATGCGGCCTTTAACCCCCGGGCACTTCGGCATAGGAAAAACAAGCTGATCCTGGCAGGAAACTCCCCCAGGAGTCAGCTTCTTCTTCCTCTCCTGTTCGGGCTCCGGCTGCCTCAGCGGCCTCAGCGCCCTCTGTTCCCTCAGCTCAACCCAGGACTCAACCTCCCACTTCGGGTTTGAGCTCTGGGGAAACTAGTGCCTCCTCAACTAAGGAGAAGAGGCACAAGGATAAGGAGGGACATAGATCCCATAAAAGGCAGGCCGAGTCTCACCCCACGACTCCGCCAGCAAAAATAGCTAAGTCTCCTTCGGGGGTCTCCGGATCCTTCTCCTCTCGGCTCCGTTCGCCTAGCTTCTCGCCGAAGCCAGAGGGGGAAGATCGGCCTCCCTTGAGGTCGTCGAGGCGGCCCTCCCGGCCCGCCTCGACTACCTCTTCCAGGTCAACCAAAAGCATCTCCGAAGCAGATATGGATCGGATGATGCGTCGGTTCTTACAGACCCAAATGCAGATGGGGGTGCTCTTGCCTCCCCCCCCTCTGGGGGGGAGTGCGGCCCCCATGTTTGCCCCGATCACTCCTTCTCCGACTCGTTTTCGAATCTCAGAGTCATCGGATCTGTGCCCATTCGGACCCAGGGATTTGTCGGCGCCGATAGCGCTGGTCTCTTCGACGCCGACTATGCCCTCGAGCTTGTCAGATCCGAGCTCTCGGGTCCAAGGGCTGAGCGTCGGATCCGAGGGAGTTGTTGTATCTTCGGAGCTGTTGGCTTCGGAGCGCACCTCTCTCTCGGCGCCGACTGCTTCGGCTCCGACCCCGATCCCTTCCTCGGAGCTGAGGAGATTGCTGTCAGAGGTTGGCAAGGGTAATTCTCCTTCGGCTTTTGAGGTAGTGGAGAGGGTACTGTCGAGATCCTACAGATCCCCGGTTCGGGTTTCGGATCCACCCATACCCCCACTGTATGAGGGTCTGTCTTCCATCATCCGACCATCAGGACAGCCTGCCCAAGCCCTCCAGCTAGTTCTTGTTGAGAAACAACAACCTGTGGACGAGCCCTCTTCGGATAGCCCCACCGAGGAGGTTCCTCGGAAACGTCGGTGTAAAAGGAGGCACCTGGACTCCCCCGAGTCCGTTACCACCGGTACGGACTTAGATGATAGGGAGGGTTCCCCAAGGTCACCCCCTGAAGATGTCTCCTTTGGAGACATCATGGAAATGTTGCGTATTAGAGGGGGGTGGTCTGCCCAAAAACCTTCCCTTGATGAATCCGTGTTCCTGGAGGCATTTGTGGCAGGCCCATCTACTTCCTGGGTGTCCCCTCCAGCCGACCCCCTGGTGGATTTAATTACCACCAGGGCGTGGAAGGAGCCCGACACCGTGGAGCCAATTCCTAGGCGTCCCGATAAAATACTGAGCCCCCCCACAGATAGGCAGTCATGGGCCAAAGGATCCCCTGTTGATGCCATGTTGGTGGCTGCGGCCACCAAGAAAGAACTCGCTCAGGAGAGTTCTCTGGTCCACCCGCCAAATAAAGAATCTCGAGCGTTGGACCGGATTGGGAAGCGGATGTTTGCATCAGTGACCTTTTCTATAAGGGCGCTGAACTATATGGCACATACCATCAAGCTACAGCGAGACTTGATCAAGGAATACGCTGCAGCCCCCCCGGAGTCCATGTCGGTCGGAGACAGGAATGTGTTTACGACACGAATGGCCACTCTGAAATCCATCTCCAATATGTCTATGCGGCTCCTCTCTCATGCTTCGGAGGGAGCCGTTAGAGCCAGCGGAGCAGGGGTCATCTTACGACGTCACGCCTGGCTCCGTCTTTGCGACTTTGCAGATCCCTTCAAGGCGTCCTTCGCAAATGCCCACTTTGACGGCTCTGCTCTTTTCGGCAAGACCATTCGCGATACTCTGGTCCAAAGCGAAAAGGACGGGAAGACGCTGTCTGCCGTCGGAGTCCGCTTCTCTAGTCCCCAAAGATCCTTCTCCAGGAATCAGAGGGGACAAAAGAAGCTGTGGTTCCGCAAGTCTCAGCAATCCCATCCAGCTGTGGACCACTCGTCCTCTAGAGGCAGAGGAGGACAAGGTGGATGCCGGCTCAGAGGCAGAGGGGGGCCGTGTAATTTCGGGTCTAGAGAACCTTTCCCGGACAGACCCGCGCAATAGCCCTGAGGGCTTGCCCGGCTGTCCCTCTCTGGAGGCAGTCGGGGGGCGGTTGATGGAGCACCTATCAAACTGGGAGTCCCTTACAATGGATCGATGGGTGCTCCGTATCATTTCCAGAGGTTATTTCATTCCTTTCCTAAATCTTCCCCCCAAAACCAGACACCTCCCCGATGTCCCACCCGATCAGAGAGAGGCAGCGGCTTCAGAGATTTTGAAGCTGCTAAGAAAAAGAGCCATCCAGCCCATCCCCCCAGATCAGTCCGGATTGGGTTATTACTCAAGGTTCTTTTTGGTGCCAAAGAAAACGGGGGACCTCAGACCCATCTTAGACCTTTCCGCTCTGAACCTGTTTATACCCAAGGAAAAGTTCTGGATGGTTACACTTCAATCTATCCTTCCCCTTCTGCGGGAGAACGACTGGATGTGCTCCATAGACCTCAAGGATGCGAACTACCACATCTTAATGGACAGACGATCCAGGAGGTTTCTCCACTTCCGGCTCGGAGCCAGTCATTATCAATTCAGGGTTCTTCCATTCGGCCTCACCTCAGCCCCCAGAGTGTTCACCAAAGTCATGGCGGTGGTTGCAGCCCACCTGAGACTTCAGGGCATTCAGGTCTTCCCGTACCTAGACGACTGGCTCCTTACCGCGACCAACAGGCATCAGCTCTCTGTAGCGAGAGATTACGCACTGACTCTAGCCCACAACCTAGGCATTTCAGTAAACCTGCAGAAGTCCTTCCTGTGCCCCACTCAAGCCCTGGAATTCATAGGGGCCAGGTTGGATACTCGAATCTCTCGAGCTACCGTAACATCAGTCAGACTGAACAGCTTGTCTTATCAGGTGTTAGCCCTTCTCCGGAGTCCTTCTTCTCCAGCGGAGTTAGTCCTGATGGCACTAGGGTCTATGGCAGCAGCGATCAGTCTTTCCCTCCATGCCTGTCTGCGAATGCGAATATTACAATGGACCCTTCAAGTCCAATGGTCCCTCTTGCTCCTCCCGTTGAACACGCCGATACCGCTGAGCAGAGTTTGCAGGGACTCCCTTCTTTGGTGGTTGCATGCGCGGGAACTCAGAGAAGGGAGGCCTTTTGTGATCCCCCCGGTCGAAGCCACGTTGACCACGGACGCTTCTCGCCTCGGGTGGGGGGGGTATTGTTCAGGCAGATCCGTTCAAGGCACGTGGACTTCCCTAGAGACCGCATTGCATATCAATGTCCTAGAGATGAGGGCGGTGCTTTTGGCG
The DNA here is from genome assembly GCF_019279795.1 of Protopterus annectens. Taxonomy (NCBI): domain Eukaryota; kingdom Metazoa; phylum Chordata; order Ceratodontiformes; family Protopteridae; genus Protopterus; species Protopterus annectens. Next base: position 248,548,140 of record NC_056731.1, read on the forward strand.
TTGCAAGTTCTCCACGACCTTCTTCCCCTGGGGACTATTGCGATCCAGACAGACAACATGTCTGTAGTCTGGTATATAAACAAACAGGGAGGAACCAGATCCTACCCCCTGTGTCGAGAGGCCATGAGAGTTTGGGAATGGGCGATCTCCACCAACCGTTTTCTGGTAGCAACGCACATCCCGGGACGATCCAACATATTAGCGGACAAGCTAAGTTGGGTGCTTCTCACTCCATACCGAGTGGTCTCTGAATCCATCTGTTGCGAAGCAGATATTCCACAAATGGGGTCAGCCTCGCTGCGATCTTTCCCCCCAGAGGGGAAACCCCCAGAGACGCTCTAGTCCATGCTTGGCCTCCCGGGCTCCTTTATGCTTATCCCCCCTTCCACTCATGATGAAATTCATTCAGAAAGCCTGTCGGTTGGGGAGCAGAGTTATCCTCATAGCCCCATTCTGGCCTCGGCAGATCTGGTTCCCCTTTCTGCGGTCTCACAGTGTGGCTCCTCCGTGAATTCTGGATCCCAGTCCAGAACTGATCTCTCATCCCGCGGATTGCCCAATGCCGAACCTGGTCAACCTCAAGCTTGCGGCTTGGCTGATCCAGTTCCATTAATGGCTAGGACTCCCGGTATCTCATCTCCTGTTAAGGCCATTCTGGTTGCGGCTCATAAACCATCTACCAGAAAACTTTACAACAGTAAATGGAAACGTTTTTCCATTTGGGCTGAAGATAAGGGCTTGGACCCATTTACTGTCCCTATTCCGACCATCCTGGACTTCCTCTCATTGATCTTTCGACAGGGAGCAAGCACTTCTACGGTTAAGGTGCAATTGGCGGCCATCTCCCATTTTCATGTGGGTGATGGCATAGGTTCCTTAGCATCTACAAAGTTGTGCAAAACCTTCTTATGAGGCATCTTCCTTTTAAATCCAACGATAAAGTCTGTGGTTCCCCCATGGGATCTCACTCTAGTCTTGCAAGCCTTGACGAGTCCACCTTTCGAACCTGTGGCCTCAATTCCGTTGAAGTTCTTGTCATGGAAAACAGCCTTCTTAGTGGCTATTACTTCGGCCAAAAGGGTTTCAGAATTACAAGCCTTGTGTATGAAACCTCCTTACCTTATCTTTCACAAAGATAGAGTGTCCCTCAGGACTAACCCGTCTTTCTTGCCTAAGGTTGCTTCAGAAGCAAATATAAATCAATCGATAAATCTACCAGTGTTTTTTCCAACATTTCAGAACAAGGGAGAATACACATTAAACAAATTGGATGTACACAGACAGCTGCATTTCTACTTGCATAGGACTAGAGAGTTTCGCAAGTCGGACCAGTTGTTTGTCTCGTATGCAAAATCAGCCATGGGTAAAGCCATTTCCAAAGTCACTGTAGCAAATTGGCTCCGTCAGTGTATTATTCAGGGGTATATATCGTCTGGCAAACCAGCCCCGGTTAGTATCCGTGCTCATTCTACAAGATCTGTAGCCACCTCAACAGCCTTCTGGTCTAGGGTTCCAGTGAACGACATATGTTCAGCAGCTACTTGGTCCTCTTTTCATACGTTCATTTCTCATTATAAATTAGATGTGATTTCGAGAAGTAGGGCTTCTTTTGGCTCCGCGGTGCTTCGGAATATCCTTCCGTAAGGACCACCCAGGTTCTTATAAGGTAGCTGGGGACTCTGTCCCATAGGTTGCAGAGCAAATGAAGTAACTACTTCAGATAAAGAAGTTATGTACTCACCATAACGTTCCATCTGAGTAGGTACTTCATTTGTCTGCAACCGACCCCCCCCTGCCATCCCCTGAACCTTTCGGGATTTTCTGATCAACTTTGCAGTTGATTTTTTGTGTTTCCAGGTTGGTAAGGCAAAAAAAAAAACGATCTGAGGTAATGTGGTTGGTAGCAGGGGATTATGGGTAGGGGAGGAGCTAGGAGCTCGGATCTTGGAGCTTGGTAAGCTGCCGGCTCGGATCCGAAGTCGGATCTGATACCCACAGGTTGCAGACAAATGAAGTACCTACTCAGATGGAACGTTATGGTGAGTACATAACTTCTTTTTTTGTTAGGACTGATTTTGAGGTGAGTTGTTAGTTTTTCAGAGTTGGGTAGGTCTGGGTAGGTATAGTTAAGTAGTTCAACTTTGAGGGTGTCCTTAAACATAATGGCAACTCCACCAACTCTTTTGTCTAATCTGTCCTGTCTAATGATATTATAGCTAAAAGTGATAACTTCATTATCTGTAATATGTGGTTTTAACCAGGTTTCTGTTACTATGGCTATGTCAGGTGAGTAGAAGTCAAGGGTTGTATGGAATTCTGTAATTTTATTAACCAGGCTGTGCAAATTGAAATTTGTAAAAAGTAGGTCTATGGAAGAGGTTTTAGGGAGAGGGGGGAAAGGGTGGGAGTGTGAGGTAGATTGGATAGGAAGAGATTGGGAGGGCTGGGGGGAGGTGTGTGGGCAGTGAGCAAAGTTATTCTTTGGACCTGGGTTGGGATGGATGTCAGCTTGGAGTTTAATTTGTGTCAAGGAGTGTAGTAGTAGATTTCTTAGATTGTTAATCAACTTAATATATCTAGTAGTTTTGTGGTTGGGCTGGTGTGTTTGAATGTGTTTGAAGGGTGTGAGAAGAGAGGTAGAGATATAAAGTTGTGGGCTGATAGCAGTGTGAGAGTGGGACTGACAGTGGTGGGAAGGCAGTGGGAGAGTAGGAGAGTGGTAGTGTTTGATGTATGTATGGAGAGACGTGGAGTTGTAGGTAGAGTATAGAAAGTACAGCAGGATAGTGTAGGCTGTTATGGGGTAGTAGGGATGCATGATTGGTAGATATGTTGCAGAGTTGAGATAAAGGGTGGGAAGGGGAGGGCAAGAGTCAGTTTGAAGATGTAAGGATGAGAATAAGCAGTGCAGAGGGTGGAGAAAGAGGAGGCGGAATAGATGAGTCTGTAGCTAGGTGTGGATAGGTTGAGGGAAAGTGGGTGTGAGTCTGTAGCTAGGTGTGGATAGGTTGAGGGGAAAGTGGGTGTGTTTTGGTTAGGTATAAATCTAAATGTTATGTTGTCCATCTCGCCTTCCTTCTTTCTGGTTGGGTTTGGAGCCGATCTCAGCTCTGACTCGGCCACTTCTAAAGCTCAAATAGTCCTTACTGGCTCGAGGCTAACTCCTTATCCCATCATGCATAGCACTAGCTACCCAGATCTCATTTGCTGTTTGTAGCGTCGAGATTGTCTTCTGCTGGCTCAGGCTAAGTAGTCTATTTTTCTGTCATAATTGGTGTTTGTTCAGGGCTAATTTGCATTATTAGTGTTTAACTGTCTTATCACCCCTATACTTGTTACAGTTGTTTGTGTTCATAGGCCATCATTTCCTCTCAGGCCTGTTTTTTCTGTGTGTTGTCAGCAGCCCGTTTTTCTTCAGGGTTGTTATCTTTCCCTTTTTCCCTCCTTGCTTCTTAGGGAGAAGCCGTTTAAGTTAGAAGCTTTCTCCCTTTGGGAGCAGTAGCCATTTAATTTAGAGGCGACCCCCTCCTTATCTTTTTTTCCCTCTGTCAAAAAAAAAAAGTCTCTTTACTTTATTACGCTTCACTCTTTGTGTGTAATTATGTCCAAAGAATGTACAAAGCAGTCAGGCTTTAAAAAATGTGACTCGTGTTGCCAAAAAAATATCCCTTACGGACAGGCACATGAGTTGCATTTACTGTTTAGGTGCGGTCCACCTTCAGGACTCGTGCTCTGTGTGCCATGCCTTCAGTGCACGGGTGTTGCAGGAGAGGCACAACAAACCGATCTTGAGAGGGTTGTTAAAACCTCAGGTTGAGGTTGCATCGGTTACTCAGCCTTCCAAATCTGATGATAGAGTAGCATCTTTGTCAGCTCCACCTTCGGTGCCGACAAAGGCAAAATCTAAATCTTTGGATCCTTCTGAGTGGATTGTTGGCTCCGAGGATTCCTCTGCTCAGGCGGATCCATCTGTGGCTTCGGAGCCGTCCCGGACTCAGAAGAGGTTGAGATCTCCTTCCTTGGACCTGGTGAAATCTGTACCTCAGTCATCACTTTTGCAATCAGCAGCAGGTAGTCACTGGTCCTCAGTCCACTCCTCTCGATCATCCAGGAGTTTATCAGATGATGATGTGGAGAGAGTGGTGAAGAGGCTGCTCAAGACATGGATATTTGGTCAGTTGTTGTCTGAGCCAGCCCAGAAGGAAGTGGCTCCATTGTCCGGTCCAGTCCCTATCTCAGTTCCTCCTCCGACTGTGTCCAGTTCAGAGCTGGAGTGTATGGAGGTAGTAGTAGTGGAAATGTCGGTTCCGACGACCCCTGCTCTGTCAGTTCCAACATTCGCTCTGACCTCTTTGACAGTGCGCTCTGCCGAGAGGTCTGGGTGCCGAGATTCCCTCATCTGCTCTGAGGGGGAAAGTGGTCCGATCCTGCTCTCCCTATCGGAGCTTTGGCGCAGGTGAGTTAGGCTCCCACATCTGCCTCGGAGTCATCGCCTTTGCTGCAGAGGAGGTCTCCAGGCTCCTCGGAGTCAGACCCTCCCTCAGTTCCGGATCACGGTGCCTTCGAGGTGATGAGGAGTGTGCTGTCCACCGAGACGGCCCTACCCTCGGCTCCATTGGCTCCGTCCCCATCGATACCTGTGTCTGCCTTGATCCTTCTCTCCATCCCAAGCATAGGGAACCGATGCCCCAGGACGCCCCACAGGATGACCCCTTCCTCTTCCGAGACCTCTCCTGAGCATCTCAGAGGAGGTTCCCAGGAAGAAAAAATGTAAGAGGAAACGTGTACTCCCCTGAGTCTGTCACCCCTGATACGGACTTGGATGACTTTGAAGTGACCCCATGTTCCCCCTCTGAAGATGTTTAATTCTTAGACATTCTGGAGATCCTTAGGCAGAGGGGAAACTGGAAGTCCCTTGCCCCTTCTGAGGACGGGTCCGTGTACCTGGACGCATTTGGTTCCCGACCTTCCACCTCCTGGGTGCCTCCGCCTTTCAACCCACTTTTGTCTATCGTGAGTTGAAAGGCGTGGAGTGTTTCAGAGTCCCCTGGAGCCCATTCTGAGAAGGCCAAACAAATTCATTACTGCACCAAATGACAAGACCTTCTTCTGCAAAGGTTTGCCAGTTGATGCTGTGGTGGTGGCAGTAGCCACCAAGAAGGAACTTGTGGAGACTTCCTCTTCTGTCCATCTGCCAAACAAGGAGTCTAGAGCCATGGATAGGTATGGGAAATGTGTTTTCTCTTCAGCAGCCTTTACTCTTTGGTCGCTGAACTACTTGACACATTTTACAAGGCTTCAGAGGGATCTCCTTAAAGAGATGGGAGATACCCTCCGGGATCCTTCAGCTGAGGGGTGGCTTCCAAATCGGCTAACCAACTAGCGACCTTAACCTTCATTGTCAACTCCTCCATGCGCTTGATTTCTTACGCAGTAGATGGAGCGAGTAGGGCTGCAGACATTCCTGGATGCCTTTGTCAATTTGCGGAGCCCTTCAAGTCCTCCTTTACGAACGCCCCCTTTGACGGCTTGGCTTTGTTCGGGCTGCAAGTTCGAGAGACTCTTACCAGGAGTGAACATGATGGCAAAACTCTCTCTGCCATAGGAGTCAGTTTTTCCACTATGTCCCGGCCTTATCCCTAAGGCCAAAAGAGTGGGAAAATGTGGTTCCGTAAATCCCAGGGAGCTTCACAGGACACTCGTGGGGATAATTCCCCCAGAGGCTGAGGGGGAAATGATAACAGGAGACGCCGACCTCGCGGCAGGGGGGGGTCCACAACAGGGATATGTTCTCTGCCAGACCCTTTCAGAATCCCTAAAGGATTGCCTGGCTGCTCACCTCTGGAGGCAGTCAGGGGCAAAATTTCACTGTACCCAGGAGCCTGGCCAGATATAACAGAAGACGAATGGGTACGGTGCATAATATCCAGGGGTTACAAAATTCCCTTCTCCCATGCACCCCCAAGAAGTAAAAAATTAGCAGTCCCAGATGTTCCACCCAATCTTCGGGATCAAGCAGCCGTAGAAGTAAAAACTTTGCTGCAAAAAAGAGCCATTCAGGAAGTCCCCACAGACCAGATAGAATCTGGAACTTAAGGTTCTTTTTGGTTCCAAAGAAGACAGGCGACTGGAGATCTATCTTGGATCTCAGCAAGTTAAACAGGTCAGTAAAGAAGACCAAGTTCCGGATGGTAACACTTAAGTCCATTCTACGATTTTTGGGTCAGGATGATTGGATGTGCTTTATCGATTTCCAGAACACGTACTACCATATAAAAATGGACAGGCGGTCCAGGAGACATTTACACGTCTGGCTAGGAGCCAGTCATTATCAGTTCAGAGCTCTGACGTTTGGTCTCACCACAGTCCCCAGGGTGTTCAAATGTATGGCAGTAGTCACGGCTCACCTGAGATGTTTGGGATTCCAGGTGTTTCCTTATGTAGACGACTGGGTCCTCACTGCCACCACCAAGCATCATCTCCTAAGGGCCAGGAACCACACGATTCACACTTGTGCATGCCTAGGAATCACAATAAATTAAGAAAAAGCTGCCTTGTTGCCATCTCAGTGTATTACTTTCATAGGCGCTCAGCTAAATACAAGAGACATGATAGCCAAGCTTCCACAAGAAAGGGTGCTTGCCATTCGAGGTCAGGTGTCTCTTCTTTTGTCAAAATCAAAGTTTCAGGCTTGATTTGTTCTGAAAGTGTTAGGGTTAATGGCAGCTGTCATTACTCTAGTTCCGTTAGCCCGTTATCACATGAGGATTCTGCAATGGCTCCTCTTCACTCAGTGGTGCCAATGTCACACATGATCTTAATCACGGATACTTGCAAGAAAGATCTACAGTGGTGGCTCCACTCTCCCCTAGTCACTCTGGGCAGACAATTTGTAGCCCCTCTTCTGGTAGCCCCACAGTGACCATGGACGCTTCCCAGATACGGTGGGGGAAGGCATTATCTGGGACAAACAGTCCAAGGAACTTGGCAACCTCACTCACAAAGCACTGTGGGACTGAACATGGCAACCTCAAGAGTACCATTTGCACATCAATGTTCTGGAGATGAGACCGGTGTTACTAGCGTTCCAAGCACTTCACAACTTTCTCACTTTGGGCCATATAGCAATTCAGACGGACAATATGTCAGTAGTGTGGTACATCAACAAACAGGGCAGAACCAAATCGTATCCCTTATGTCGGGAGGCCATTCGAGTATGGCAATGGTCGATCTCCTCTCTGCGTTTTCTGGTTGCAACGCACATTTCGTGGAAGTCCAGTGTGACAGTGGACAAGCTCAGCTGGCCAATTCTCATGCCCCACGAGTGGTCTCTGAAACAAGATGTGCTGGATATGATCTTCTGCAGATGGGGCCAGCCATGCTGCAGTCTCTTTGCCTCTCATCTGAACAACAAATGCAGCAGCTATTTTGCCCTAGTTCCCCCTCTAGGACAGTCACCCAGAGATGCACTGGTCCACGAATGGCCCCCTGGGATCCTTTATGCTTTTTCCCCCTTTCCTTTAATTCCAAAAGTTTTTCAGAAAGCAAAGTTGCTCAGTTGCAAGCTGATTCTCATTGCTCTGTACTGGCCTCGTTGGATATGGTTCCCATTCCTTTTGTATTACCTGAAGGAGGAGCCTTGGATTCTGGACCCAGTTCCGGACCTTCTGACACTTCAGTCGGACACTCTTCATCCTTCCATTCAAACTCTCAAGCTGACAGCTTAGTTTCTCCACTTCCGATCCTAGCCAGGCTCCCTAATATCTCTCCTATGGTTCAACATATTTTAATCTCTTCCATAAACCAACTACTAGGAAGCTTTATGCTAGTAAATGGAAGAGGTTCTCCCTCTGGACCGAGCAAAATGACATTGATCCTTTTACAGCTCCAATTGCAAATATTTTGGACTTCCTGTCTGAAACCTTCAAAAAGGAGCAGCGGCTGCTACGATTCGTATCCATCTAGCTGCTATTTCTACTTTTCATGTGGGCCTTCTAGGTTCAAATGTCATGTCCCATAAGTTATGCAAGGCCTTTTTGAAAGGTGCTACACTATTAAGGCCTCCTATCTGAGAACCTTTCCATCCTTGGGATTTAAACCTAGTACTAGCTTCTCTGATTCTTCCTCCCTTTGAACCAGCTGCTTCTTGTCCTCTGAAGTTCTTATCATGGAAGACCCTCTTCTTGATTGCGGTTACATCAGCTAGACGGGTGTCTGAGTTACAGGCACTTTCCATCCGCCCTCCTTATATGATCTTTCACAAGGATAGAGTATCTCTTAGGACTAATCCTTCCTTTTTACCAAAAGTCTGCTCAGACTATAATTTAAATCAGTCAATTGAACTTCCAGTTTTCTTTCCAAATTATGGCAACAGGGCAGAGTACAAATTACGTCAATTAGATGTCCACAGGCAATTACGATTTTATCTTCAAAGGACCAAGGATATTAGAAAATCAGATCAGCTGTTTGTATCTTTTTCTCAGAGCAAACAAGGCTCATCACTTTCCAAAGTGATTCTTTCAAAATGGTTGTCCAATACTATTACTTATGTTAAGGAGTCTCGGAATGTGTCAGTCCCAGGAAAAGTGAGAGGACATTCCACTAAGTCCTTGGCTACCTCCATAGCCTTTCAAGCTAAGCTTCTTTTAGATACTATTTGCGCGGCAGCAACATGGGCTACTCCCCATATCTTCATTACTCATTGCAAAGTGGACATGGCCTCTTGGAACAGGGCATCCTTTGGTTCCACAGTTTTGAAGTCTGTTTTCCAGTGAGCCACCCAGGATTTAGGTGCTAGTGACGCTGTCCCAACCAGAAAGAAGGAAGGCAAGATGGACAACATAACATAAAGAAGTTATGTTCTTACCAATAACATTCCATATTTGTTGTCCTTTATCTTGCCTGCCGTCTTGCGTCCCTCCCTCCTTCTCCATCCTGGATGATTGAGAGGAATTTACCTTTTGGCTGATCTGGCTGAGTTTCCTTTGCCTTTCAACCTTTGGTATTCTCCTTGTCACCATGTTTTCCTGTTGTTGTTGGTACAAGGAGTCTTATTGTTTAGTTACCTCTTTTATTGGGTAATTCATAATTTCCTATCTTGTGGTTAGTTCTCACAAACGAGATGTGGGTAGCTACCGCTATGCATGCTGAGATAAGGGGCTAGCCTCGAGCCAGTAAGGACTCTTCGAGCTTTAGAAGTGGCCGAGTTGGAGCCGAGATTGGCTACAAACCCAACCAGAAAGAAGGAAGGCAAGATAAAGGATAACAAATATGGAACGTTATGGTAAGAACATAACTTCTTTTTAATGTGGGGGTGAGTGGGAATGGGGATTGGGTAGGGGAGCGAAGTGAGCCCAAGCGGAGCGGGTTGAGCTGAAATTCTTTGCAACAGAAGAAGAAAGAATCAATCACCTAGAGTAAGGAGGTAAACTATAGCAGGGAGCAGACCCTGTTTTAAGTAGAAAGGAACAAGTGATAAAATAAAATAGGTGGGAGGGAAGAAGGGAAAAAACAGAGAATAATCATAGGTAAAGAAAGAAAAGGTACTAGTTAAGAGAGGAGTCTATTACGCCAGAAGACGGCAGAAGTAAAAATATTTTAAGGGAATTATGTAAAGGGAGAAATGTAATTAGCCAAAAGAAGCTAAATTTTAAGAGTAAAGACTGAGGTAAAGGGGAAGGGGGGGGTCTCAGGAGAGTTGAGTCAGCCTTTAATACAGTGATTAAACATAGTGTTTATTATGACTGTTAATGTTTTAGTACTTATTAAAACATACATAAAAGCACTGTTGTCCGATAAAATGAAGAGTGCAGTTCCTTTCTATAATATAACGGCGGTACCCTAAGTAGGCAGTTGGTGGTCAATATATTTGGTGAAGCTCACTTTTTGTACGTAGGAAAGGAGGAGAGAGAAAGGCAGTCAGTTGAAGACATAAACAGAGAAAGAACCAGCAAATGACAGCATGGGAAGAGAGTGGTATACTAGACTTAAATTTATAAAAAAGGAGTTGTGTTAATGGAGTGTAGAAACGGGTAGGCAGAAGAGCAAAGATAGTGGATAAAAGCAGATAGAAAAAACAGAAAACTAACAGGGGTACGTAGATGAAACCAAATACGTACCCACAATTGAGACATACAAGCTTTAAATATTACAGCTGAGTTGCATGAGCTAAAAAAACACTAACAAAAACACACAGTAATACAGAAACAATGCTGACACGTATGTCAAGATTACTCTGTAGAACAGGCAAATTAATATATAAAAAGGCTTATTAGAAAGGTAATACACCACTGGTATGACAGAGTAAATATAGCAGGTTACATTACAAAGCCGTTTTCTCTTAAAAAGAGAAAGCCACACAGCACATTCACTTGAAACAATGCAGTATCCTAACAGCTAAAATCCAAATCAACAGCAATATTAGCAACAATTGAGAAGTAAACAGATCACTAAATAAAACTTTACAATGCATACAAACACGCAGAGCCTAGTAAATACATCACTGGAGGAAATAGTAAATACATTACTGGAGGAAGTAGCCAAATAGTTCATATTATCTGGGCGTTTACCAGACCAGGTACCAGGTACAAGAGCTCCAATTTCAAACAATGTAGTAAGTTAAAGTTAACCAGGTTCAGGCAGTAAACGCTACAGTAAATATATATGTAGGAGAGTCACAACTTTCACAATACTACCTAAAAGTAGAACAACATTTTGTAATCAAAAATGTAAAGGCTACTACTAACACCTCCAAGACTCGTGGGCAAGGAAAAGAACGGTTAGAAAGGAAAAGATGGTGCAAAATGCTAGACATTGGATTTTAAATGTCCCAGTGCATCACGGGAGGAAAAATCAAAATTGAAGGGAATAGATGAGAATAAGAAATACGAAGCTGTGATGTAAGCAGGAGAACAGGAAAATACATAGGAGATAGTCGAAATGAACCACCAATATCCTTTGCAACAGAAGAAGAAAGAAACAATCACCTAGAGTGAGAAGGTAAACTATAGCAGGGAGCAGACCCTATTGTAAGTAGGAAGGAACAAGAGATAAAATAGCTGGGAGGGAAGAAGGGGAAACAACTGAGAATAATCATAGGAAGAGAACAAAAAGACAGGTAAAGAAAGAAAATGTACTAGTTAAGAGAGGAGTCTGTTAAGCCAGAAGATGGCAGAAGTAAAAATATTTTAAGGGAATTATGTAAAGGGAGAAATTTAATTAGCCAAAAAAAGCTAAATTTAAATGGGAGCATAAAGACTGAGGTAAAGGGGAAGAGAGGGGAGGAGTCTCAGTGGAGTTGAGTCAGCCCTTAATGCAATGGTTAAAGATACTGTTTATTATGACTGTTAAGGTTTTAGTACTTATTTAAGCATACATAAAAGCACTGCTGTCCAATAAAATGAAGAGTGCGGTTTATTTCTATACTATAGCGGCGGCACCCTAAGTAGGCAGTTGGTGGTCAGTATATTTGGTGAAGCTCACTTCTTGTACCTCATATTTTCCTTTGATACTGCCAAGATTCCTTCACATGTGCTGTGCTGGCTGGCTGACCGAATCACCTGGAGGCCAACTATCTTCTTTCATCTCCACTTTCCTACATTTCATAATCTAAAAGAAATAATCTGTGGATTTCTCGACTGACAATGACTCTGGTTCCATTAATGCAGCATATGAGCATCCAGCCATCTCATTCTGCCAGTCTGACCTAGGGATTGTAGTGAGTCTAATAAAATCCAAGCCACATCTAGTTCAATCACTAGAGTTTATTGGAGTACTTCTGGATGCAGAACTTCAGATAGCAAGGCTCCCACAGACAAGAGTTGCATCACTTCACCAACAGACCCCAGATGTCTTACCCCAACAGAAGCCACCAGTAAAACTAATTCTTCACCTTCTGGGCTCCAAGACCATGGCAGCCTCTATCACACTAGTCCCCCTAGCCAGATTCTACATACAGGTACTTCAGTGGACTCTGGCGGTTCCGTTGTCAGTTAGAAAACAACCCATGTCTTTTCAAGTGTAGCTAATGAACATTTGCAGAGCACACATACAGTGGTGTCTGGAATCTCAGTATGTTCTACAAGACCATCCTTTCACTCTTCTTTCCCCCAAGCCACAGTGGCAATAGATTAGATGCTTCCTAACTGGAGTGGGGGGCATCATCTGTTTAAGACAGTCCAAGGCACATGGTCCCAAACAGAGGCCAGTAGGCACATCAATGTATTGGAGATGAAAGCAGTTCTAGCATTGCAGGCTTTTCAGATCTCTCACTATCCGCACATACAGCATGGCAGTTTGATACATCAACAAACAGGACGGAACCAGATGTTGCCATTGTGTCAAGAGGCCGTGAGTGTAGCAATGGGCAGTATCTTCTCACTGCTTTCTAATAGCAGCACATATCCTGAGGAAATCCAGTATCCTTCTGAACAGGTTGAGCAGGTCTGTTCTACTCCCTCATGAGGGGTTTCTCAATCCAAGAGTAATGGAGCGGATTTTCAGCCATCGGAGCTGACCTTGTTGTGATCTCTTTGCCTGTTCCCAGAACACCAAATGCATCAAGTTCTTCATTCTAATTCCGTGAGAAGGGGAGTCACCCAAGGACACTCCAGTGCACTGTTGGACCCCATGACTCCTTTATGCCTTTTCTTCAAAACCCCTGATTCCAAAATTTCTAGCGAAAGCATCTGTGATGAAGGTCACAGTCATACTCATACTTATTGGCCTTGGCTAGTGTGGTTTCCCTTCCTCTGCCCTCATCTAGTCCACTCTCTCTGGGTGCTGGGCTTGGACTTGGATCTTCTTTCTCACCCGTTGGGGTCACCTCAACCAAACATCCAGTCTATCAAACTGTCTGCATGGTTTCTCCAATTCAAGTGATGGTTTGACAGTCCAGGTTTTTATCTTCAGTTGACCACATTTTGTCCTCTTCCCCAAAACCCTCTAGTTGGGAACATTTACAAAAGCAAATGGAAAAGGCTTTCTGTTTGGGTGGTTGAAAATAATATTGACCTTTTTTCAGTTTCCGTGTCAGCAGTTTTGGATTTCCTCTCCATCTTTTTCAGTGCGGAGCCAGCTGCTTCACAATCAAAGTACAGTTAGCTACAATATCCATAGATATATAAATATCCTCTTTCCATGTGGGTGAAAATCCCATACCCATAGCATTTCTTAGATTATCTAATGTTTTCCTTTGAGGAACTTTTCTTCTACACGCACCACTTAGAAACCAAGTTTCTCTCTGGGACATTACAATTATACTGCAAGCATTGACTGGTGCCCTGTTCAAACCTGCTGCTAGGGCTGACCTAAAGTTTTTGTCATGGAAGATATTATTTCTAGTTGCTATCACTTCTGCCAGAAGAACTTCTGAGCTGCACTTCTTGTCCTCAAAATCTTCTTTCTTAATATTTCACAAAGAGATGGTGTCCCTGGCAACCAACTCCTGTTTTCTTCTTAAGTTGGCTTTTGAATCATGTATTAATCAGCCCATAAATCATCCAGTGCTCTTTCCAAATTTTTTGAATAATGGTGAATATACATTACATTTGCTAGATGTTCATCATCAGTTACATTTTTACTTGTATCAGACAAAACCTTTCAGGAAATCTGACAGATTATTTGTATCCTTTTCTACTGCTAAACTGGGAAAAACAGTATCCAAAGTCACCTGCTTGCACTGGTTATCTCAGTGCCTATCTTATGCCTATCAAAAAAGAGGCCTGTCACTTCCTTCATTTCCAAAAGCTCATTCCACCAGACCTGTGGCTTCATCTACAGCTTTCATTTCTAGTGTACCAATTGATGACATTTATGTTGCTGCTGCATACATCTCACACTATAACCTGGATATGCAGTCCAGGTCTAGAGCCTCCTTTGGTTCAGCTGTGCTCTGGAATATTTTCCATAAGACCAGTCAAGTATTAAAGTAGCTGATGACTCTGTCCCATATGTTGAGGAATGGATAGAAAAGACAACATCAAACAGGAAAGTTATGAACTCATCATAATGATAGATCTGTGTTGTCTATTGCTGTCCTTCCTCAACTTCTCAGCCCCCACCCCCCCTTCCCTTTTTATTTGTATAGTTTATCCCATTGTCATACTGGGTTGACTCTAGCTTAACCTAGCTAGCCTTGGCTGCTGGACATGCTCTTTCTCCAGACTGGCAGTGTTTAAGTCAGATAGTTTTTTGGCTATTACCACCTCTGTTTTCCTACATTTCTAATTTTAGCAGGCATACTTGATCTGAGGTAGTTCACTGTCTGCACAGGAATTATATGAGTAAGGTGTGGAGCCTGAACACTTAATTCAAAACTTAGAAGTGGCCAAAGTTGTATCCAATGTCAGATATGAGCTATAACAGAATGACATTAAATATAATAATCCCAAGGATATTGCCAATATCCTGGCAGATCGATTTAGTGCCAACTTCACCCCCCTCTCACCCCCTATTTGGCCCATCTCAATACCAAAAGATTGCCAAATTCCGGTAATCACGGCCACACAGATAGAAACCACACACTCCAAAGCTAAGAATACAGCATCCATGGGACCAGATGACATCCCGGGCTGTGTACTACATGAACTACAAAATTAACTGGGACCTCACCTAAGTATCATGTTTAATCATAGCCTCACCTCAGGCTTCGTGCCCACTGAGTGGCACACAGCTACAGTTATCCCACTCCACAAGGGGGGATCCACCTTGGATCCCAGGAACTACTGTCCCATCAGTCTGACGAGCCTGATCTGCAAGGGAATGGAACGCATTATCATGGAACTTATATACAAAGACATTGGCAACCTTCAGACACTGGGCCCTACGCAGTTTGGGTTCATGAACGGCCGATCTTGTCTCCTGAACCTGATTGACTTCTTTGAATCAGTCTCCAGAGCTGTGGACGAGGGTAAGGCGGTCCACACAGCCTATCTGGACCTCACCAAGGCCTTTGACACCATCCCCCACTCTGGAATCATAGATAAACTTACTAAGTTGGGCATAAATCCCTACGTCACTTGATGGGTTGCCATCTGGCTTACTGACAGAACCCAAATTGTAAAAGTAGCCGACTCCAAATCCAGCTCTAGACAGGTGACAAGTGGAGTACCTCAGGGTTCAGTCCTGGGACCGCTCTTGTTTGGCATCTACTTCTCTGAAATACATTCCAACATGAAGGGACTCTGGCTAACAAAGTTCACAGATGACTGCAAACTGGGAACCATTATTTAATCCCCAAATGATGTGGATATTCTACAAAAGGGCCTTACAGAAACAGATGCTTGGTGCCAGAGCCATGGGCTCAAACTTAATGGCAAGAAATGTATAGTTATCCCCTTTGGGAAAAAACATGTACCCATGAATTACCACATAGGTGGCAGTACACTAAACACCGAAAGTGTGATGAGAGACTTGGGGACACAGGTGGACAGTGGTCTCACCTTCGATAATCACATCGCCAAAACAGTCAGGAAATCCTTCTATGTGGCACACCTCATCACAAAGGGCTTTTCATCTAGAAAAAAAGGAAGTCGTTGTCCCACTGTTCTCATCCCTCATTAGACCCATTATAGAGTACAATGCCCCATTTGGTATGTACCTCACAAGACATCTGCAACAGCTGGAAAGGCCGCAGAAATACCTCACTAAAAGAATCACAGGCCTAAAGCAGATGCCCTATACTGACTGTCTAAAAAAACTCCAGCTATACTCTGTGGCATATCGTCTACTCAGAGGCAAACCCTGAGCTGTTGGACATGCTCCACTTAAAGAAATCCCAATCCCTCAGAGCCACACGCTCCAGGGATCTAAACCTTGTCATCACAATGAGCAAAACATGCTGGAGGGATAGGTTCCCTGACCCAGAGACTCCCCATACTCTGGAATAGACTGCCCATACATGTCAAGCAGAGCGCCTCCTTGGCCCTCTTCAAAAGGAACCTTGACGATTGGATGGGAAATAGGAAATTCATCCCGGGGATCATGTCAGTCAGACAGGGGTCCAGGGAAGTAAATATTGTGGGAAGAAATATCCAGGGAATTGTTATGGCTAGGCTTGTATAGGCCCTAGGGCTGATAGCCTAGTACCAACCTATGAAACACATTAATTGAGGAAGGATGGAAACAAACAACACAGATCTATCATTATGGCGAGTCCGTAATTTTCATTTTATATCATGAAATGTTTTATACAGATAGTAGTAAGTGCAAAAATAGTTTTCTTATAGTTATTTTCCCTTGTAGTGTCCACCTAAATATAAATGACTTAGAGTGATATATGATTTACAGTCTACCCAAACAAAGTCAACAAAAGTCCAGTCTTTTGCAGCCACTTTTTCTTGCAAAGCCATATTTCACAAATACAACCGATGTTTTATAACCTCCTGTTTATTCACTAGTTTTCATTGTTGCTGGTCTTCTTCCAACACCAAGTTCTGGTTCAAGTCCAAGGTTCTCCTGATTCTTCTAGTCAACTCATGTGTATTTTGTGTCTCTCAAGCATTTTCCTTTGGGACATTAAAGGTTTCACTGGCAAAGCCTGTCTGTGAGCTTTATTTGTCAGAAGAATGGGATGCAGTGTCCCCTTCTGTTCCTGTCTCAATTTTTATTAGATAAACTTTTTTATTTTCTCCTTAGCCTATTCTGCATTCAAAAATGTATTTCATCCTCCAGGAAAAAAATATTCTGAAGATAGCTAGATACAGCAGCTTGAATCTCACACCTGCCTCACAACATTTCCTGATTGCTGGAATAAATGTACTTCTGTTCTGAGTGGTGTACAATGAATAATCATTTTCCACTAACACTCTGCTGTCTTAAATTTTTAATACATTCCTTTTTTGGCACAGTTGTATCAGGATCATCTGTTTTTGCTGGTATGATTGCATCTTTACTAATATAGGTCCTGACTGCTTTCTCATGGCCAGGTTTAGACCAAACACTCAATACGCCTTTTCAGTTAACAAATCCTGGTGTGGAATACCACTCTTTGCTTATTTGTGTTTTCGTAAAATTAATACAGTTTTTCCTTTCCAGTTTTTCTTGTACAGCTGAAAGTCACAAGTTCTCTCTGCATGCTATATCTAATTCTATCATTTTTTGAAACAGCTCTTCTTGAGAGACCTCATACTCAGCCAGCCTTTTCTTCATTTCAACTTCTGATTACTGCAATTTTATTAGTTCATCTGAATAGCTACTTAAAGCTTTCTCTGTTTTCCCCACCCTTTTGTTATTTGAGTTGATATATTCCTTCATTGCTTCATTTAATTTAATCACCTCTAAGTACATTTGATTTATTTTTTCTTCTAAATTACTGGAAGCCATCTCTTGTGCCAAAGCTGAAGCTTGAACTGCTTTTGTCTGAACAGCAGCAGGATTCTTCCCAGCCACTGTTTTACCTTTTCTGGTTGATTTTCTTTCTGATTGTCTAAATTTCTTCTGTGCTAGCATACTGGCAGTGAACTTACTAGCCACCAACTGAATTTTAACAAAGTGATAATTTCACTGACTGTTATTTCTCAGTTTGTGCTTCCACACTGGGAGAGCTGAAATTAAGGAGTTGATCAGTGTGTAGTCATCTTGGATTCCCCAAGGGAGTTTTTTGGTAACATGAGATCTAAAGGATGCATGTCATCACATTTCTATAACCACAGGCTTCAGGAAATTTCTCAGATTTTCCTTCTCTATTTCACATTATCAGTTCTCTGCATTACCCTTTTGGGTTATCTACAGCTCCATGGGTGTTTACAGAGTAACTAGCTCTAGACATAGCTCTTTGCAGACTTAATGGCATTCACATATTCCCTTGTTTAGACAAGTTACTCATCTTTACAGTGTCTTTTCCCAGTTATCAAGACTTGTTTGAATGGATTTCTTCCCTTATAACCGATCTGGGATTCAGATAATGTTCAGAAATCTTCCTTGGCCCTGTCACATAGGACTTTCTTTCTCAGGTGTCTTATGACACCTGTCAGCAAAAAGCTTTTTTGACAGGAGAAGATGGATCTTTATCTGGAAACTTTCCTCTGCTTATTAAATCAGTCCCAGACTTTGGCCAGAGAGCATCTCCAGGATTTTAGGGTTCGTGGCTTTTAGGATTTTTGTGATTCCTCTCACCAGGTTACACATAAGAGAGATTCAGTGGTGTGTACAAAAACACATGGACCCAGCATTTGCATCCTTTGGAATTTTAGATTCCAGTTTTGGGCTTTGTCAGAAATGAACTACAATGGTGGGGACTACAGATAGAAGCAAATCCGAGTCTCTCCTTTTCTTCTCAGGTCCCAAGGTAATCAGTAACCACAGTCACCTGAGATTTGGTTTGGGGATTAGTTTCTGTTGGGGGGGGGGTTATAAAGGTGCAAGTCCTGTGGAATGCCTCAGGCAGATCAAAGCACATGAATATCAGGGTCACTGGCTGTGATTCATGCCTTAAAATCTCTTTGTCATTTATGATCCCCAGAACCTCTTCAGATGATTACAGGCAGCACTAAAATTATGTGGTACATAAACAACCAGGGGGCCCCAGGTTGTTCCATCTGTGCAAGCTGAATATGATGGCTTAGGTAGCTTTTCATCACTCCTTAATCCTCCAAGCATCTTAGATTCTGTCAGAGCAAAACCTAGTGGCAGACTATAATAATTATATATATATATATATATATATATATATATATATATATATATATATATATATATATATAAATCCACTTCATAACACTGAAATATCAAAACACTGAAACTTCAAAATCTTGAAATCTCAAAACTGAAATTCAAAACACTGAAAACACATATCATACATATACTGAATTTAGAGAGGGAGGATAGAGGAATGGTGAGGATGCAGGGAGTAGAGGTGGTGAAGGTGGATGAGTTTAAATACTTTGGATCAACAGTTCAGTGTAATGGTGAGTGTAGAAGAGAGGTAAAGAAGAGAGTACAGGCAGGACGGAGTGGGTGTAGAAGAGTGTCAGGAGTGATTTGTGACAGACGAGTACCAGTAAGAGTGAAAAGGAAGGTCTTCAAGAAGGTAGTGAGACCAGCTATGTTATATGGGTTGGAGAAAGTGGCATTGACAAAAGGAGTCAGAGCTTGACGTGGCAGAGTTAAAGA
Source organism: Protopterus annectens (assembly GCF_019279795.1). NCBI lineage: Eukaryota > Metazoa > Chordata > Ceratodontiformes > Protopteridae > Protopterus > Protopterus annectens. Next base: position 248,567,250 of record NC_056731.1, read on the forward strand.
TGTTAAGATTTGCACTGGGTGTGACGAGAATAGACAGGATTAGGAATAAGTATATTAGAGGGTCAGCCCAGATTGGAAGGTTTGGAGACAAAGCCAGAGAGGCAAGATTACGTTTATTGGGAAAGCTGCTAGGTAACAGGAAAAGAGAAAGGCCTAAGATAAGGTTTATGGATGTGGTGAGAGAGGACATGCAGGTGGTTGGTGTGACAGTTCAAGATGCAGAGGACAGGAAGAAATGGAAACAGTTGATCCGCTGTGGCGACCCCTAACGAGAGCAGCCGAAAGAAGATGATGATACATATACTGAATTTAAACAACATAAATCATAGCACTTTCCACCAAGTGTAGGCAGGGGGGCAAGCACCCCCCCCCACACCCCCTGCTACTTATCAACTCCAAGATTGCACTTCACTACACTAAGTGCAATCTTGGAGTTGATATATTTAAGTAGCAGGGGGTGTCAGGGGGTGCTTGCCCCCCTGCTTCCACTTTGTGGAAAGTGCTATGATTTATGTTGTTTAAACTCAGTATATGTATGATATATGTTTTCAGTGTTTTGAGTTTCAGTGTTTTGGTCTTCTATATTATGAAGTTTTCTCATTTTCAGTGTTTTGAGCTTTCAGTGTTATGAAGTAAATCCGTATATATATATATATATATATATATATATATATATATGTATATATGTATATATTCTGGTAGTATATAGTTATCAACCATGGGATGGTTAAAGCCAGTGTATAACCAAATGAGATAGATTATTTCAAGCAGAAAAGGAAAGTTGGCTAGGCTTAAAATAGCCCATAAGGACAGACAGCCTATTTAACTATAAACCTAGGAACTTATGAACAATTTGAGCAGTACCAGGACAGACCCTCGCAAATGGAAATTGAACGGGGGGGGGGGTCTTCCAGTTTTTATCCAGTTGTGAGGAACATTTCATACAGATTTGTTTGTCTCCTTTCAGTACAGACAGCTGAACAAATTCTGCTCTGAGACTCCTTGCAAACAAACCTGGAAAACAGGTTCATTTTATTTGTCGTCAGAAATGTTCCTTTATGACTTTCCATCCTTTCCATGGATATCCAGGGTAATTCTAAAGATTCATAAGGACTCTCCAGAAGTCATTGTGGTGACTTCCTTTTAGCCCAGTTAGCATTGGTTCTCCCTTCTTATGGACTTAGCCAAGGGCAGTTAACAGAAGCTTCCTCGCAGAAGACAAGCAGAGTTTGATACACCCTGATCTCCTGCCTGGATGAGTCAATTCTTATACCTTTTTGGCACCTCTTTCATGTACACGTGCAGGTATCAAAGGAGGCAAGAAAACCTGTTACAATATATATTATAGTGACAGTTATTATAGCTGCATAGAGGCAGCTGTACTCACCAGGAAGAAGTACAAAACTAACAAAAAACAAACCACCCTGGTCGAATCACAAAATCAATTGGACGTACAACAGGAGGAGGAAAATCATGGCAAAAATTAGGAGGTGCAACACCCAGCAGGATAAAAGCACTCTCATTAAACTAAACAAACAACTCAGAGGACAAATAAAGTCTACCAAAGCCAAATTTGAGATAGGTTTGGCCTCTCAGGCCAAGCACAACCACAAAGCATTCTTTAGCTATGTTTGCAACCTCAAAGACAATACACAATTGTGTGTGGAGCTCATTGTAAATGGAGCCACCTATACTGAGCCAGAAGATATAGCAAACCTCCTGGCTGATAAATTCAGCTCCAACTTTACTACTCTCTCCCCCCCTCAACCTTCCCTCAGGAAATATCAAATAGAACTCCCCCTACTATCACTAGGGAACATGTCCTTAATGCTCTCTCTCTAAGAACAAGAACACTGCATCAGTGGGCCCAGACAGTATCCCAGCATGCCTTCTAAGTAGCATGAAACATGACCTATCAGGGCCTCTGGAATTACTATTTAACTGTAGCCTCCAAACGGGCTTCGTGCCTCATGAATGGAGAAAGGCAACAGCCATACCTCTGCACAAAGGTGAGCCATCTATAGACCCTGGAAACTACAGACTCATAAGTCTCATTAGTTTTATATGTAAAGCCATGGAAAGGATTAGCATGGAGATCATCAAGAGAGATATAATAAACTTTCCAGACACTGGACCCAACCCAGTTTGGTTTTGTCAAGGGCAGATCATGCCTACTTAGCTTGGTGGACTTCTTTGAGAAGGTCACCAAAGCAGTGGATGATGGCAAAATCATTCACACTGTCTACCTTTCCCTGGCCCAGGCATTTGACACACTACCCCACTCTGGCATAGTTAACAAACTCAAGAGGTTAGGTACAAACCCGTATGTCACCCGGTGGATAGCCAACTGGCTCACAGACAGGACCCAGGAAGTTAGAATTGGGGAGTCCACCTCTACAAAGAGGCCAGTCACAAGTGGAGTCCCTCAGGGATCAGTTCTTGGACTAATCCTTTTTGGCATTTACTTCTCAGAAGTCAAGTCCAATGTTAGTGGTCTCTGGCTGACTAAATTTGCAGATGATTGCAAATTAGGATCTGTCATTGAATCTCACACTGACACAAATGTTCTCCAGGAGGGGCTGACACAGACAAACAACTGGTGTCAGAGTCATGGACTAAAACTAAATGCCAAGAAATGTGTAATAGTATCATTTAAGAAGTCATCAATCCCTAGTAGCTATCATATTGGCAACACACCCCTTAGAGTTGACCCAGTAGTCAGGGACTTAGGGACACACACAGATAGTAATCTAGCCTTTGATCATTACGTATCTATAGTGGTGAGGAAATCATTCTATGTTGTGCAACTTCTAAACAAAGGTATGGCATCTAAGTCCAAAGAAGTCGTCGTTCCACTGTATTTAGCATTCATCAGACCTATCATTGAGTACAGTGCCCCCTTTGGTCTGAACCCAACCAGGCATATCCAACAACTTGAATGTCGACAGAGGTTCCTCACTAAAAGAATACAGGGCGTAAGTAATGTGTCTTATGCAGACTGCCACAAGGCCCTATCCCTGTATTCTGTCTCCTTCGGGCTTTTGAGGGGAGATCTATTCCTGACATACAGGGCATTGTCAGACCCCACTCTGATGGACTTCCTGCATATCCACAAAACAAGCAGTACCAGAATTACCCGTTCTAAAGACTTAACCTTGCCTGTAATATAAATAGGACCCGCTGGATTGATAGGTATGTATCCCAGAGACTACCCCGCCTATGGAACAGGCTCCCCATCCATGTGAAGCAGAGTTTCTCCCTAATCCAATTCAAGTGCAACTTGGACAACTGGATGGGAAACCGGAAATTCATCTCTGGTTTGGCACCTATGTCTCTGATGCAAACAGGTAACCTGTAAACTGTTCATCTCCCGGGCCCATGCTTGCATTTATCAAGGGTATCAGAACTTGTCAGAGATTTGGGATGCATGGCTAGGCTTAAAAAGCCCCTTGTGGTCATTAGCCTAGTAAACACCTAAGAACCTATGACAAGTGAAAAAGATTTTCTAGTTGGTGCTTAGCCAAAAACTAGAGTCCCATCAGGGATTATGACTGTGCCTTCATCTTCAGGTAGTAGTAGGTAGTGTTACTATCCTCTGGCCTCTCTTACTCCTCTGTCAAGGTACAACCTATGACCATTTCAGCATTTCTGCCCATGGATCCTTTGCTTTCTCCTCTGTTTTAATAAAACAGTTTCTGAAGAGAATTTTACACCTGAGACCTCCTCGAAAACAGGTCACTCCTTCTTGGGGTTAACTTTTTGTGGGAAAAGTTACCAATGTCTCCATTTGAATCTGGCCAAAAGGCAGATATGAAGTTAGTTATATGGACAACTGCTCTTCTCATTGCTTTGATATCTGCAAGGAGAGTATTCGAGTTGAAAGCTCTCATGGTGAGCGAGCCTTGTGTGCTTTTCATAGCAAAAGGGTTTGATTAAGAACAAATCCGTCATTCATGCTTAATGTGGCAGAGTTTACTTTGAATCAAATTATCAATTTCCCAGTTTTCTATCCATATCATAAGAGCCGGGGGAAAAGATTCTACATACACTGGATGTGCATAGGCAGCTCAGGTAGTATCTTGACAGAACTAAGTCCTTTAGAAAATCAGATTAACTATTTGTTTCTTACTCTGTGACTAAGAAAGGGCTGCCCATGTAAAAACAGACTGTTTCTAGATGGTTGTCCTCAGCTTCTGCCTTTTGTTGTTCCCACCTTGGTAAACCAGTTTCAGGTAGTATTAAGGCTGATTCTACTAGAACCTTGGCTTCTTCGATGGCATATTGGAAAGGGATGGACTCTGGAAGCATTCTGGAGGCCAGCTACATGATCATCTGTATGTACTTTTACAAGGCTTTACAAACAGGACCCCTTTTCTAGGTACACAGCTAGCTTTGCTGTGACCATTCTCCAGGGGCTCCTGGATCCATAGACTTCCTCCCAAGTTGGATACGATTTGGTAGTCAACCGATACAGTCTACATTCTAGTGCAACAGTAGGAATGATGAATGTAGTACAGTTGCATAAGTTGCACTTACCCATAACAGTAGATGTTCAAAATTTTCATTGCTGCAGTAGTAGCACCTATCCACCATCCCCTAATTTTAGTGTATAAAAAGTTGTTGGGAAATAAAGTTATTTATTATGGTTTATATCTTTTGAAAGGTTCAGGATGACTGTGCTCCTTCTTTACTTTGTGCGGGAAAGTCTTGAGGAAAATTTCATTCTGACTGCTGATTTCCCTTGATGGAGCTATCCAGTCAGTAGTCAGAGTGAAGGTGTAGGATGGAGCTAGAACTTTTGGATGCTGGCTACACAGGACACCAGCCATATGGACTAAAGGCTACTGCAGAATTTGAACATTAATTGTAATGGGTAAGTGTAACTTTCTCTTTTCTTTGCATTTCAACCCTAGGGACTTCATTTTTTCAAGGCCTTTTGGTGAAGTTATTATGGATGAGCAAGAGTCTGACTGATTTACTATGCCAGATTGTGCTTGTTGTGTGGATAGTAAAGGAGTACCAGGAACTCATTTTCTTTTGCTGTATTGACTACTATAAAGGCTTTGATTTTGTACACCATAACAAACTGTGTTAAGTTCTTAGAAAAAAATGAACACCAGATCACCTTATTTGCCTTCAGAGAAAACAGTTTGCAGACCAAGTAGCACCAGATAGAACAGAATATGGAATCACTGATTAGTTCAAAGCTTGGAAAGAAGTGCAGCAAGGCTGTGTATTGTCACCCTTATTATTTAGTTTATACACCAAATATATCTTTAGATTAATCAGGTGCTGGGATTAAAATTGTGTGGAGAAATATTAACAACCTTATGCTTGCAGATGATACCACTCTGATGGCTGACAGTAAGGAGTTGAGAAGTGTGTTTATGAAGGTCATAGTAAAAAGTGTGAAAGATGGTTTCCTGCTTAATATTTAAAAAAATGTAAGAATGTGTCATCTAACCTTTATCAGTTCTTGCAAATAGACAAGTAGAGCAGTGACAGATGTTATGACCCTGAGCTCAGAGATTTCTGTTGATGGTGAGCTGCAGCTAGGAAATTGAAAGATGCTTCTTTGGATTTGGATAGGATAGTAAAGGGAAATGACTTTGCATTGCCAGTTAAGATCCATGTAGTGAAAGCTACGTTTTCTCCATTTGTAACATATGTCTGTGAGAGATGGCACGCTAGAGAATCAGTACTTTTGAACTGTGGTGTTGGAGAAAAGTAAAATGTTTTGAGAATTTCTTGGACTGCAAGAAGGTCAAGTCAGTCAATGCTTAAGGAAATAATTCCAGACTGTTCACTGATTGTCTCATAGAAAGTCTAAACCTCAAATACATTAGCTACTTAATGTAAGGACATGGTTTAGTGGAGAAGGCAGCTGGTTAAGAATGAAAGCAAAAGAAGATTACAGCAAAAGCTAAAATGGGTAAATGGCGAGTTTACCGAATTAATGAAAATGAATTTATAAGAAATTAAAGGAGAGGTGGTGGAAGGACAGTCCTGCTTTGCTGAAGTCCCTGGGGTCACGAAGAATCAGACCTGACTAGACAATTTGGATGTAGCATGTCACATCAGTATGCATTCTTTGTAGCTTGCAATTTGCCTTTATAGGTCAGTCATGCAGAAAACCATAGTACTCACCACATAAATCTGTTCCTGAGCTCTGCCTGCTGCAAGCTATGTGAAACTTATTGACACACGTGGTTCAGCACTGTTGTTGAACTGGGTGACTCTCCCATTTTTATTAGATATTAAGGATTAGAAAGTAGTTGTTAATGGTAACTAGACCCACTTCAGTTTCTTTGTTAAATGTGTATATTACATTTAAACAAAACAAGTTTTGCATTTGTTTGCATGTTGTTATTCCACATTAAAAACAGCAGATGGTGCTCAGAGTTAAAAAAAATTAAAGCAATTTCCGATGTAAAGCATATTTTTTTCATGAACCTGCATTAGATTCTCCATGTAAAATAAGTGTTTCAGATATAAAGTATTATGTTTATAAATAAACTTAGTTCTTTGATTGTCTAATAAATTACCTTTTTATAGTAGTAGTGTGATGCCTCATTATTTCTTCTGGATATTTAAACACCAAAACAGCTAAATATATATATATATATATATATATATATATATATATATATTTTTTTTTTTTTTTGTGGGGTGTCAAAAATATATCAGTATGTATATCATTTCTTGCAAGATAAAATGCTTACAATTTTACATGCATCTTACATGGCTCAAATCTATTTCATGATTTATTACAAAAAAAACATCCACTTGGTTAAACTACATAGTACCCTTGAAGATGAGGTTTACCAGTATTATAAACAATGAAGTTTATCAGTAAATTCTTCTGTGGACAGTAATTTATCTCCTAGAGTAGTCCTTAAGTACACTTTAGAGTACTCTGGTGTATATGTAACAAATGTGTCTGTATTTTGCCTCAAAGCTCTGGTTTTATTAAAAGGAATTTGTAAGTAGGGTGCATTGGAAAATGGCACATACAGACTAATTAGCTGAAATGACAGTTTTTTTTCTTGAATTATGAAGCAGTATTAAACGCATCCAGAAAACTACTATAAGGAGAAATGAAGAAGCACAAAATACCATCCAAGAACGTGTATGTTTAGGCAGACATTATATTATGTGTCATTCACTAAAAACAGATCACCTCTGAGGTACGGACAGTCAAGACTTACTGGGTCTACTCAGTAAAAGCATGATCATTATTAGTTATCAAACATGTTCATTAACAGTGCAAAATCTTACAGCATCCAGAGTTGTTAGTCTATTCTTTTCATGATTTCGGAGATAACTGGATGAATGAGCAGAGGAAATATTTATACTGTCATACTTTTCTTGTATAGGCAGGTTCTTAAAGAGAGACTACTGATATAATTTGCAGAAGGCTTCACTTTTATTTAAAGAGAAGAGAGTTATGTCTCCAGACACTTAATATTCAGTTGTACCTGGGTAAACAAAGATGTTTTTATTTTTGAGCATCTTCATTCATTAATTCATTTATTTATACATACATTGCTTTCATCACACCAGTACTTTATGCTACCTGCTTTTATTTATTTAATAGTATTGGCAGGGCCAGCCACCCTGCAATGTAAACATTGGCTTTAGATGATTGTCACTGTTGATGTGTCACCCTGACCACATATGCAAAAATGAGTAAAAGGGGTTGTGGGTGAATGGATTAAATGCTTAACCCTAAGCATTTTGATTTAAACTTGCTAATATTTGACTGTTTCATTGTTTGCCTATGGATAAATCTGTGGTTCTGTGACACAAAGCTTTACAGTATGTTGTCTGTAATTCATCTCCCCTCTGTTCTTAAGGAAGTAGTGTTTTTATGATATAAATATGTGCACTTTACAAATACTTTCCATGATGTGCTGTAAAAATAAGAAACTGTGTTGCTAGGTTTGTCAGTCCCCAGAATAACAAATATTATAAAGTAAGATGTGATATTAGGGTTTTGCCTTCTTTAAATTTCAAGCCATGTGAAGTCAGAAATGTGGCATTATTTTAATTTTTAGCAGCCAGTTTGTGTTGTTTAGAATATTCATTTAACATAGTTATTGTTATGACTATATTCTCCCCATATTAGTTTTTATTTTATGCATTTATGCCATCAGACCACATTATGTTAACACAATCTCACAATCCTGTAACTCTTACACTACAGATGTTTATATTCAAGATAACATTTATAGACTAATATATGTCCAGCATACATTACAGAAAGTGACAAAAGCATTGTTTCCAAACACTTTCTGAGATGGTAATAAGAGTACCCCTCTTGCATGTAAATGGCAACAGAAGAATGTCATTAGAGCATCACTATTTTCTGCCATTTCTGTTTAAATAACATGTATGTGTCTGGTGAATGTGATTGTCTTCTTGAAGTAGTTTGACCTTTTATGAAAAATCTGAATATCATGATCAAGTTGTGCTTGCCACAGCTTTTAGATATAGCAGTGCACCCAGTTTTAAAGGGTTGGCTCACTGCCAGTGCACCATTTTCCTTCCTACTGCTCATATTGTTTCAGCCTTCATAGTCTGTGTTGCAGTACAGTGTTGGGATCTCCTGCTATACTGAAGCCCACAGTCATCCCGAATACCAGAGTCTTTTACCATCCCCCTGCTGGCGGACATCTGCCGCTGTCTGATGTCATGACATCTGGGTATAAACAAGGTGTCATGTGACGAGATTTTAATTTCTTTCTTGCTGTTTAGCCCAGTGATGTACAACACATTCCTCAGTATTATCTGTTGGTGTAGATTACCAGAGCATTAAGAAATCCTTGGATAAGTACCCCATTGGGGACATTTTTTTCAGTCTTTTGTGAATTTACATTGTTAATGTTTAAAAAAAAATAACAACTGTATTTTTGTATAGAACAGATTCTAAACAAAAAAAATAATTTTTACTGTATGTTTTGCTTGGGGCCACAGAACTTGTCCTAAGACCTAAGTTCTCAGACCAAAGAGGCAGGTTTGCGTCAGCCCTTGCTGTTTGTGTCCACTGCCTCATCATCCCAGGTCTCTTCACAAGACTTGGTCAGTCCGACCCAGGACTGTATGGAAGTCATGAGTTCTAGGCAACCCACCCATCCAGGGAACTTCCCCTGGAAAGAGAAAGAGGAACATTCCTTCCTGTGAGATTCTGAATCCTCAAAATCGGAGCATGAGCAGGAATCAGCTTATGTAGAGCACCTTGTCCCACAGACTTATAAGAACTCTGATTCAGATGACACCCTATCTGCAACCTCACCTCACTCCTTAGGATTTATCCTTTGGAGACACACTTCATAGAGTGAAGGAAGGCTTCAGTTGAGAATCTACAGAATTCTTTAAGGCTTAGACTCAGTACAGAGAGCTTCTGAACCTTCCTGCCCCTAGACTGTGGGCAATCCCTCCAGTTCATGTTGTCTTTGATGACATGTTCAAAGGCTTATCTATGCAGTCTGACTCCTTTCCCCTACTCCTAGGAAACATGACCACTTCTATAGAGTATTAGAGTCTACAAATGCCTGTATAAAGATCAGTGCTGGACCCAGCAGTGTGGTATAGAGAATCCGGCAAGGGAGACGATCGGTATGTACCCAAGAACTCATTACCAAACGAAGGGGGAATCAGATTTCTTGACAGATTTAGAACAGGAAATTATACTTCAGACACCCTGTGGATGAGGGCTCTTAAATGCCAGTTCCACATGCTCAGATACCTTGAGCCAATACAGGAACAAATTAAATCCAAGTCAGTGGGGACCCTAAACTCGAGCCTCCAGAAGGATATCCAGGACTTGTGTAATACCACTCTCTGAGTATCCACAAACTTTCTCACATGTAGATATGATGCTTTAGATGCATCATGCAGGGCAGCTGCCACGGGGGGGGGGGGGGGGGAGGGGGGCAGTCTATTGGAGACATGCCTTGTTGAGGACGCAACCTTTCTCAGACCAGGTAAAAGCTGAACTCCTTAATGCTCCCTTGAATAAGGAGTTTCTTTCTGGATCCCCAGCAGAAAAAAGTGTTTGAAAAACTGAACAACAAAGGGAAACAGATGAACTCTCTTAAAGAATTTACCCGTCTCCCACTCCAAAATAAAATAGAAATTATCCTGCCAAATCTTGGCCCTTTCTGCCTAAACATGAAAAAGCAAAAAGGAGTAGGGAGTCCAAACAACACAGAAAGTGGCAAACTAAACAATGTTTCAAACATGGGGGATTAAGGGATACTGCGCCCCCTAGTTAACAACTGTGACTACAGTCACTGCCACCACCCCATCCTATCACCAGTAACCCCTTCCACTTGGCAATAATGATTTCCTTCTTCTACCACCACTGGGAAGAGATAACACAAGACAAATAGGTCCTACAGATTATAAGGAAAGGCAATGCTATCCAATTCTGGCATCCTTTCTAGGGACCCGCTTCTCACCAACAAACACAAAAAACACATATTCCTCTCATTGTGAAAGAATTACTATTACAAAGATCTATTCAAAGCTGCTCCCAGAAGAAGAGAGCACAGGGTTTCATTCCCACTTTTATGTAGTCCCCAGGAAAGAAGGTACATGGAGATGTATCCTAGATCTGTCAAGACTAAATATGTTTTTGGTGTTACCAAAATTCCTGAAGTTACTCCACAGAGACTGCTTTCCCCTTATTTTCCAAGGGGCATAAATTGTAACTCTGAACTTGAAGGACATCTACCTGTAGGATGTTCATCATATTGATTACTGCTGCAGTAGTTTTAGCTATACATGGGTTAAATCCCGCCAAGGATATTATCTGACCAGCTTCCAAAGCTTCCACACACATAAACTGTCCAGCAGCTTGAGCTGAGCTGACTAAAAGACAAGTTTGGGAGTGAAGCCCTCCAGAGATTTACTGCCACTGGAGAGTATGCTCCTTTGAGGTTTTTGAGGATTAACAGTCAGCATATGCTTTCCTGGACAGATAAGTTCCCCTTGGGGTAAAAACATCCCATTTTCTTAATTTTCTTAATTTTTTTGATGTTTTATTACTTTCTTTTCAGGAAAGTTATTTTAAAGCTAGGAGTGTTGTGTTGTTATGGACTGTCTTAAGACTGTAACGTACTCTTAAATGGAGCACTCATTTTTTTCTGTCAGCTTAAAAGTGGTGTAAAGTAACTGAAAATATTTTTTTCTGAGGAGAAATTGTGTTTATTTTACTTTTATGGGGCTGGCATAGTGTTTTAAAGTGTTTTTTTGCTGTGTTTTTTCTGTTAAAAAAGTAACATATTCATTCTGAAAAGGATGGGATAATTATTGATAGGTAAGCGAAAAAAACATATATCTGCAATTGTGATTTACATAATTTTGAATTGTCAGGCTCATATGTTAAAATTTGTTTTGACATGTTGTGAAAATATGAGGAATGTATTTGCAGTTTCTTCTTGTGTGGGAAAATCTGCTTTAAATAACTTAGTTTCTTCAATTGCACAAATCACTACCCATTATTTACCATGTGCATATGCCTCTGTTGATACTTCTTGTAGGGCTATGGCTACTGGTGCTGTTTTGAGGAGGTCTGCCTGGCTGCATTCTCAGAATCTCCCAGATGATGTCAAAAATTAGATTTCAAATTGTGTTGGATGGAGATTTAGTGTTTGGCCCCTGTGCTGCAGAGGTGATTAAAAGTGTAATGAAAGGGGCAAGATGATCCAGGGAATCTCTACAATTTTTCATCCCTCCTTTTCCAAATTTGCCAAAGGATTTCAAATCTCCTCATCCAGTTTTAACAGAAAAAAAACAGGATAAACAGTCTCAACAAAATACAGGTAAACAAACATTAATGAAGAAATGGCAAGGGTATGCCAAAAATAAGTCTCAAACCTCCCAAAACCAAGGACAGTCCACCAAGTTTGAATGACTGTTCAAGAGACCTTGTGAACCCCTCCTAATCTGGCCCCCTTTTTCTTCCATAAAGTCTAAAGCTCCATTATCTCTTTGGCAACAAATAGTTTAGACAGATGGGTACTGAAAATCATTCATCAGGGTTACAGATGGTATTGGAATTAAATTTCTCCTTTCCAGGTGGTCATTCCTCATCCTCCATTTCAGACTGTTTTGTTTCCACCAGTTCTTCTTCACATGCTGTCTCAAGGAGCGATAGGACCAGTAACTTATTCCCTTATGGGGAGAGGTTTTTATTCAAGGATATTCCTAGTGACAAAGAAAATTCTAGATCAGTAATGGACCTTTCTTTCCTACACCGGTTTGTGATAGTGCCCAAATTCAAAATGATGTCACTTCACAACTTGTTACCTCTTCTTCCTTTTTCAAGTTTCCTGGTAACACTAGACTTAAAATATGCTTATAATCACATCCCTATTTATCCACACTTTAGACATTTGTTAAGGTTTTGTGTGTCTAGATCACATTGTCAATTTTCTCCCCCACCATTTGGACTATCCATTGCACCAACAGTATTCACAAAGTGTCTAGCTATAGCTCATTGCAGACTACAGGGTATCCATATTTTTCCATATTTAGATGACTTGCTTATCTTTACAGTCTTTTTCAAAGTGTCAGCAATCTCCCTCTTGGGTGAGAGATCTTTTACACAAGCTGGGATTCCAAGAGAACATTCAAAACTTTTCTTGAATCCTTCCCACAGGATTGTATTCTTGGGATGTCAACTAGACACGTCAATTCAAAGAGCTTTTCTTCAATAGGAAAAATAAGACTCAGTCACTGCAAGGGTACCTCAGGATTTTGGGTCTCATGGCATCTATGATTTTCATGATATCCCTGGCAAGACTCCACATGAGAAAGATACAGTAGTATCTGAAATTTTTTTGTCCCAGCATCAACACCCTTTATCTTTTCAAATCCCAATTCTGAGGTTCGTCAGAAGATAAATCTGTTGGTGGAGATAACAGATATATTTAGATCCAGGTCTCCCTTTCTTCCTTCCTGCTCCAAAACAGTCAGTCACCTCAGACTCTTCAGATTTAGCTTGGGGAGCAGTTTCAGGAGGGATAAAAGTGCAGAGAGTATGGGACACCATGGGAAGATGCAAGCACATAAATATCCAGGATATGCTTGTCTTGTTAAGGTATTCAACCATCTTTGGTCCCTGGGACCTCTTCAAGTGGTTACAGACAATACCACAGTCATGTGGTACATCAACAAGCAAAGGGGAACCAAGTCATGCCCCCTTTGCAGACTAGCCATGTTAGACTGGGATATAACTTCATAGTACATTCTCACTCTACATGCATCCATCAGAGCAAAACTGTGTGGCAGACAAACTGAGATGGACCAGGGCAGACTCTCACAAATGGAAACTAGATCATGGAGACTTCCAAGATTTGATCTGTTTGTGGGGAGTTCCTCAAGTAGACCTTTTTGCCTCCTCTTTGAATAATCAACTGGCAAGATTTTGTTCCAAGACTCTGTTCAGGAAAGCTTGGAAAACAGATCTCTCTTCTTTTCTTTGGACAGGAATGTTTCTGTATGCTTTTCCATCTTTTCCACT